>NC_045435.1:145901292-146054723 GCF_002776525.5 Piliocolobus tephrosceles | reverse complement strand
TATCTGTGCAGACAGACAGAAGTGGCCAGTGCCAACCCAGGCCTCTATAAAATATGAACATAGTGAGTTTTTCAAACATTAATGTGCACATGAATAACCAGGAAGCTTGTTCAAAATGCAGATTCCGATTCAGCAAATCTGTGGGAGATGTTACATATCCAACAAGCTTTCAGATGATGCTCACGATGCTGGTTCATGGATTATACATTGTGTAGCCAAAAAATAGTTTCCTCACAATTAATAAAGGAAGATGCAGGTAAGGAGTATGCCTCTACCAATGTATATAGTTGTGTATTCAGTTTGTTTTTGTGTATACACGCATACACAGACAGTTCATTTTATAGTTTAATTCTCAACCAGTCCTTTTGTTGACATTTTAAAACCCTGAGTTCACTACCTGAGATATTTTAAAGAAAAGGTATGTGACATTTGATCCTTATCATAAAGTTCATGAAGTCTGATAGCTTAACCAGGTAAGCAATCTTTTCACATCAACCCCATTTATGGTAAAGAGGGAATGCATTGGATGAAAAATCTTAGCAAAATTACAAATTATCTGAGTATCAACTACGTAATCTATGAATTGCAACTATTTGCCTTGCCTCTCTTGAATCCTTATTCCACTAATTCCAGCCGTGTAATGAACTGAGGTTCATAATGATGGACCTCTTTTAAATAATGGACAGAATACATACTTTTGAGAATTAAACTGGCTAATATACATCAAATACGCATCACAATCTTTGGCACATTATGGGTTTTGACTAAGTGACATTGTTTTAAATACTAATAAAATAATCAAATATGATCGTTTTCTAAGGGACAAGTTTATACTATTGTTATAACTCTAAAGTGAGTCATTTTGCTATGCGTTTGCCCGAAGATAACTACAAAGCTTTCCATTCCAAAAATTATTCTTATCTGTCACCTTAATTCTATTCATTGTCTCTTCTTAGTAAGAGGTTTAGTATTCAAGCCTAAAAATGTCCTTATGAAATATCATTCTTTATTATGCCAAGAATTCAGAAATGTAGGTCAAGTAAATACAAGGATGTGTGAAATGAAGCCTTGAGAGTTTGTAGTGCTACTGACCAAACAGTCAAACATTGTTAGTGTGATTATAATGGCCTGGAGCAGCCAACCTAAGTTTGGACAATGCTTTTTTTGTTTTTTGTTTTTTTTTTTGTTTTTTTTTCTTCCACTTTGCAGCAATTACTCTGTGGGGTAAAGGGAAGATTTTTTTTTTCTTTTTTCTTTTTTTTTTTTTTTTAGAGGATGCTACCACTTGCCATATCTACTTTCATGTGGTATAATTTGGTTGTTTTTCTTCAGGTCATTATTGTAAGATAAGGATATAATAGAACTACAAGTAATTAGAGTATTTGCTACACATTATGGGCTTCTGGAACCCTTAAGAAATATAATGAATCTGCCATACAAACTTGGAATAGATGGAACCAACACACAGTGAAACCTCAAAACTCATATCATGCTAGTTTTGTTTAGAATTTGTGATTTATTGGACACAGGTCTGACTGAGGTTTACTTCTGCATCATTTGTGAAAGAAAAAAATCCTTGTAAAGCAATTTAACAAAGTCATTTACCTTTCTTAAAAAGCATATTATTATTGCAGGACTTGGTACCATTCCTTCTGAAACTATTCCAATCAATACAAAAAGAGGGAATCCTCCCTAACGCATTTTATGAGGCCATCATCATCCTGATACCAAAGCCTGGCAGAGATATAATAAAAAAAGAGAATTTTAGATCAATATCCCTGATGAACATCGATGCAAAAATCCTCAATAAAATACTGAAAAACCAAATCCAGCAGCACATCAAAAAGCTTATCCACCATGATCAAGTGGGCTTCATCCCTGGGATGCAAGGCTGGTTCAACATTCACAAATCAATAAACGTAATCCAGCATATAAACAGAACCAAAGACAAAAACCACATGATTATCTCAATAGATACAGAAAAGGCCTTTGACAAAATTCAACAGCCCTTCATGCTAAAAACTCTCAATAAATTCAGTATTGATGGAACATATCTCAAAATAATAAGAGCTATTTATGACAAACCCACAGCCAATATAATACTGAATGGGCAAAAACTGCAAGCATTCCCTTTGAAAACTGGCACAAGACTGGGATGCCCTCTCTCACCACTCCTATTCAACATAGTGTTGGAAGTTCTGGCTAGGGCAATCTGGCAAGAGAAAGAAATCAAGGGTATTCAGTTAGGAAAAGAAGAAGTCAAATTGTCCCTGTTTGCAGATGACATGATTGTATATTTAGAAAACCCCATCATCTCAACCGAAAATCTCTTTAAGCTGATAAGCAACTTCAGTAAAGTCTCAGGATACAAAATCAATGTGCAAAAATCACAAGCATTCTTATACACCAATAGCAGACAGAGAGCCAAGTAATAAATGAACTCCCATTCACAATAGCTTCAAAGAGAATAAAATACCTAGGAATCCAACTTACAAGGGATGTAAAGGACCTCTTCAAGGAGAACTACAAACCACTGCTCAGTGAAATCAAAGAGGACACAAACAAATGGAAGAACATTCCATGCTCATGGATAGGAAGAATCAATATTGTGAAAATGGCCACACTGCTCAAGGTAATTTACAGATTCAATGCCATCCCCATTAAGCTACCAATGACTTTCTTCACAGAATTGGAATAAACTACTTTAAAGTTCATATGGAACCAAAAAAGAGCCCGCATTGCCAAGACAATCCTAAGCCAAAAGAACAAAGCTGGAGGCGTCACGCTACCTGACTTCAAACTATACTACAAGGCTACAGTAACCAAAATAGCATGGTTCTGGTACCAAAACAGAGATATAAACCAATGGAACAGAACAGAGCCCTCAGAAATAATACCACACATCTACAGCCATCTGATCTTTGACAAATTGACAGAAACAAGAAATGGGGAAAGGATTTCCTATTTAATAAATGGTGCTGGGAAAACTGGCGAGCCATAAGTAGAAAGCTGAAACTGGATCCTTTCCTTACTCCTTATACGAAAATTAATTCAAGATGGATTAGAGATTTAAATGTTAGACCTAAAACCATAAAAACCCTAGAAGAAAACTTAGGTAATACCATTGAGGACACAGGCATGGGCAAAGACTTCATGTCTAAAACACCAAAAGCAACAGCAAGAAAAGCCAAAATTGACAAACGGGATCTACTTAAACTAAAGACCTTATGCACAGCAAAAGAAACTACCATCAGAGTGAATAGGCAACCTACAGAATGGGTGAAAATTTTTTGCAATCTACTCATCTGACAAAGGGCTAATATCCAGAGCCTATAAAGAACTCAATCAAATTTACAAGAAAAAAACAAACAACCCCATCAAAAAGTGGGCAAAGGATATGAACAGACACTTCTCAAAAGAAGACATTCATACAGCCAACAGACACATGAAAAAATGCTCATCATCACTGGCCATCAGAGAAATGCAAATCAAAACCACAATGAGATACCATCTCACACCAGTTAGAATGGTGATCATTAAAAAGTCAGGGAACAACAGGTGCTGGAGAGAATGTGGAGAAATAGGAACAATTTTACAACATTAGTGGGACTGTAAACTAGTTCAACCATTGTGGAAAACCATGTGGCGATTCCTCAAGGATCTAGAACTAGAAATACCATTTGACCCAGGCATCCCATTACTGGGGATACACCCAAAGGCTTATAAGTCATGCTGCTATAAAGACACATGCACATGTATGTTTATTGCGGCACTATTCACAATAGTAAAGACTTGGAATCAACCCAAACGTCCATCAGTGACAGACTGGATTAAGAAAATGTGGCACATATACACCATGGAATACTATGCAGCCATAAGAAAGGATGAGTTCATGTCGTTTGTAGGGACATGGATGCGGCTGGAAACCATCATTCTCAGCAAACTATCGCAAGAACAGGAAACCAAATACCGCATGTTCTCTCTCATAGGTGGGAATTGAACAATGAGATCACTTGGACTCAGGAAGGGGAACATCACACACCGGGTCCTATTGTGGGGAGGCGGTAGTGGGGAGGGATAGCATTAGGAGATATACCTAATGTAAATGACGAGTTAATGGGTGCAGCACACCAACATGGCACATGTAAACATACGTAACGAATCTGCACATTGTGCACATGTACCCTAGAACTTAAAGTATAATCAATTTTTAAAAAAGGCATATTATCATCAAGTCATTTTGAATGGGTCCAGGGGCATAGAGTATGTTTATTACCAACACTGCTATCACTTTGCTCCACAGAACCTGCAAATCTTCCTTGACTATAGTGTCAATGTGCATTCTTGAATATTACAAAATAAATTTCAAAGTGTCAGACACTGTATCTTTATCAAGAACTTGCTTTGGGAGAGCAGGGAGCTGAATACTGCTGGGTAATCTGTTAAATTAGGTGATCTTATAGCTTGAGGAACTTAGTTTATGGAAGAACTTGAGCTTTCACTTACACAAACACAAATTTTGTTCCCATTAAAATTATTTTGTGAAATACCAACATATCTGAAATCAAGCACCAGTAATTGATCTAGTTACTATATTCAAATGTACTCTTTACTCCTTCAATACAACCAAAAGATTAAATGCAATGTAAATATTGTATTTGCAGCTTAGAGCTAACACTTGTCCTGTTTAGGTTAACAGAGGCTGTGGTAATGCAAAGTACACTCATGAAATTTACATCATTGTGTTTCCAGTAACTGAACATTATCTTAGGAAATGATACTAGATTATGTTATCATTTAATATTATGAATATTAATATTACATTCACGTGTATCTATTTATAACATTAGTATGTGCATGTACAAATATATATATATACTGATAATTTAACAAGGAGTAAATGTATGTAGAAAAATAGATTTATTTTGATTTTATAAAT
Source organism: Piliocolobus tephrosceles (assembly GCF_002776525.5). Lineage (NCBI taxonomy): Eukaryota > Metazoa > Chordata > Mammalia > Primates > Cercopithecidae > Piliocolobus > Piliocolobus tephrosceles. The sequence goes on along the minus strand of NC_045435.1, from coordinate 146,049,784 downwards.
CTGGTATTAAAAAAATACTGGGCCGGGCGTGGTGGCTCACACCTGTAATCCCAGCACTTTGAGAGGTCGAGGTAGGCAGATCATCTGAGGTCAGGAGTTCAAGACCATTCTGGCTAACATGGTGAAACCCCATCTCTAATAAAAATACAAAACATTAAATAGGCATTGTGGCGCACAGCTGTAATCTCAGCTACTCGGGAGGCTGAGGAAGGAGAATCACTTAATCCCAGGAGGTAGAGGTTGCAGTGAGCCAAGATCGCACCATTGCACTCTCTGTCTCGGGCAACAAGAGTGAAACTCCGTCTTAAAAAAAAAAAAAAAAGAAAAAAATACTGGCCAGATTTTATGAGGGCACCTCTATTGATCTATGGATATTGTTCTCAAACTGGTTTGCATCATACTCTACTGGAGCAAGGGCTCATGAAAGGTTTCGGGACCTCAGTTTCTGATTCAGTAGGTATGGGGTGTGGAACCCAAGACATTTGCATTTTTAACAAGTCCCAGGTAATGCTGATGCTGCTGGTCTTACCACCACACTTGAGATCCACTGCTATAGAATACCTTGTTTTGGCATAAATAGAAGCTAGATGTTATTTTGCCTCTTTTCCTTCCATTTTAGCAAATATTTACAGAATTTAATACCATGCTTTTATCAATATATTCTTTAAATCAATAATTAGAATCACCAGGGTAGTGATTAGAATACAAATGCCTGCCTAGGCCCCACATCTTTGGGCTTAATATAGGTCCAAAAATTTCCTATCACTGCCTATTAGAATCAAATGAGGAGACTTTAAAAATCCCAAGGCCAGGCTGCACCCAAAACCAATTATCTTAGTCTATTTGTACTGCTGCAACAGAACACCTGATACTTGGTCACTTATAAAGAAAATTACCTGGGGGTTGGAGAGAAGTCTGGAGTCTGAAAAGTCCAAGACACTGAGATATGGTGTCTAGTGAGGGCCTTGCTGCATCATTACATGTTAGAAGGGAGGAGGGCAAAATGGGGATAAACGCTGTGTCCTCACATCACAGAGAGCAGAAGAGACTGGACCCACTCCCACAATCCCTTTAATAGCGGCATTAATCCATTCTTGAGGTAAAGAAGCCTCATGACCTAAATATCTCCCATTAGGCCTCATCTCCTGACACTGTTGCATTGGAAATTGATTTTGTAACACATGAATTTGGAGGGATACATTCAGAACCTTAGCACCCATTAAGTCAAAATCTCCAGGGGGGCACTCAGGCCTCACCTCTCCCGGTGATACCATTGTGCAGCCAAGGTCGAGAACTAATCAGTAGATTTGGGAACTGCTACTTTAGGAGTCTGTATTTCAAAGCAGGTTCTCCTGCTCTCTACCTATGAGGACTGCAGTAATCACGAAAATAATCTGTCTCTGTCAAGATTGCATCTTGATTTACTCTATTTACTTCTTATATTTATTTATGTTTACATTTCTAGATTGTAACTGTTTATAAATGTTGTCCTGGGAATACATATGTTTTGATGACTATTTTTCAATGATTTGCTATTTTATTAGCTTATATTAGTGGCTTTCAATGTCTCCCTTAATGCCAAGAGGCAATATGCTTTAGTAGGGAAAAAAACCAAAAAAACAAAAAAAGAAACCTCGACCAGTCTTTTTAGTCAGTTTTGAGACCTTAAACCAGAGCTGTCCAACAGAGCATTCTAAGATGATAGAAACGTGCTGTATCTGCTCTGTTCAACACCATAGCACTAGTCACATGTAACTCTTTTAACACTTAAAATGTGACTGGTGCACCTCAGAAACTGAACTTTAAATTTTGTCTACTTCTAATTTAAATTTATACAACCGGTGTGGGTAGTGACCACTATATTGGCCAGTACAGGCTTAAACAAGAAACTGAACCTAGCACAAAACTGTCCTGCAATAGTAACAGTAACTAAAATATACGCATATATGTATGCATGTGAAGATTTACTATTTGCTAGATTCTGTGTTAAGAAATGTACAAGTATTTTTTTCTTTTCATTTTCATGAGCAGCAGTTGGCAAACATTTTCTGTAGAGTCAGAGAGTAAGTATTTTTAGCTCATGTACCATGCAGTCTCTGTTGCAATTTTTCAACTCAAGTTATTGCAGCGAAAGCATCCATAGACAATCCACATACAAATGGCTATGGCTGTGTACTAATAAACACATACATTTACAAAAGAGGCGACAGGAAAAATTTTGCTCATGGGCCATATTTAAAGATCCCTGCTCATGATAATGCTATAATTTTATGAATGAGAAAATAATAGGCGAATGTGAGTATATAGCCACTCTAAGCAAGGGTTTCACTCCTACTACAAGCACTTGCTTCAACATTCACCTTTCCACTTCTGGTTATCATTTTATTTGAACCAAAGCAGGAATCTTCTTGACATGAATTAACCTTAATGAGAAATTCCTTCTTTCAATTTTCTTCCTCGTCATCAATTCAGAGACAAATGTTTTTGTACTATTACCAGATCTACCAGTTTAATGTGCTGGTGAGCTGAGACACTGTGGGACAATTCTTGGTTCCAACTATTGGACACAGTGGAGAGTTATTACACAGCAGTTAAACATGTGTATGACTATACATATATCATTGTCAAATATGGCTATAAAATGCTACCTGCAATATTTGTATATTAATTCATCTAACAGTAATTAAATGTTTATTATGTTCAAGGTACAATGCTGGGTACTATTGTGGAATACAAAAGAATATAACCTGATTCTTTCCAGGGAACTAAGAGTCTGTGGAGGGAGATGCCATGAATATAAACTATTGGAATACAAATTGACTTAGGAGTGGTAGAGACTAAGTATTTAGGAGTCCACAGAAGTTAAAGATCACTTTTCACTAGATCTCAATTCAATTCTATTAATAGTCACCTGCTGAATATCTACATTTTGCCCAAAATGTTATTAGGTTACTGGCAGAATATAAAGCAGAAACATATTAGTCTTCCTGCTTGTGTAGCTTAAGATATTATTAAGTAAGCAAACTATGAATACACTCTTCAAACAACTGAAAGGAAAGTCTAAGGGGGTAATTTGAAAAGTATTCTATAAGCTAGTCAATGTAACTAAAAGCAAGAAAGAATACTGTAAAATGTAATTAGCCCGTGAAGACTTACATCTCATAGAAGGACCCAGAGATAGGGCTAAAATTTTGTGATTACACAGAAAACAGAGGCATAATTTATTATGATGTGTATTATTTGATGTACAATAAATAAGTCAAAGTGAGATACCTATCACCAGAAAAATCAATGGAGTCAAAGTCCTTCATGTCTTTACATTGTATTATTTAAAAGCATACTATGTCAGCTTGCGCAACATGGTGAAACCCCATCTCTACTAAAAATACAAAATTAGTTAGGTGTGGTGGCACATGCCTGTAATCCCAACTCCTCGGGAGGCTGAGGCAGGAGAATCGCTTGAACCTGGGAGGTGGAGGATGTGGTGAGCTGAGATCGCGCCATTGCACTCTAGCCCGGGCAACAAGAGTAAAATCTCCATCTCACCAAAAACAAAAAACGAACAACAACAACAACAAAACCAAACAAAACAAAAACAAAACATACTATGTCAAAATGTGTACAGTTAATACAGAAATCTTACCATGCTTAGACTACAGTGTATAATGCGTGAAATGAAAGCATTGGTTGTAACTATGAATGAATGAGGGATAGTTATATCTTCAGTAAGTAATTACTGGGACAAGAGCCACTTTGGTACCTACCATACCAAATCATATAGGATTCAACACAACAGAAACAAACACTAATAGGAATGGAATAATAACAATAGCACTTCTATTGGAGGTTAGGATCCTATGCTACACATGCTAATTTTTTATGTTCGTTTTCAAAAGTCTTCAATTTATGTTTGTCACTTCAGCATATTCACAATATACTTGTTCCTTATTTCTTCTCCTCTTCATTTTTTCTTCTCTTTATTTCTTTCAAATGCACCCTGTTTCCTTTTCAGGAATTGCTTGACAACCTTATTGAACATTTTTTACCATTTAAGTAAGTTCTACAAATACCACCATTAATACAAAATACTTATTTGAAAGTATCAGGACAACATAAAGCATATTAGTTCACATATGTAAATTAGATAGAAAGTAAAAACTATTTTCTAGCATCTAAATAGGTTAGAAGGTAATATGTTTGTACCTGAACAGAACACAGCATTTTCAATTGCAATAATACTTTCTTTGACTTAATTCTTAATGCATTGTTGACATGCTATCCATCTGTTACATGGACACTTAAGGCAAATTGTGCCTTCCTGAATTAGACCCTATTTTCAGAGGTGAAATTTTATGCTCTCTCATATTCTACAGATTGCCTAAAACATAGAACATTATAATGCAACACCAGCTAGCAGGAATTATGGAAAAAACAACATTCATTTTGTTTCTATTTCACTTGGAGTTTATTTATTTTTAAAATTTACAGTGTCGGTTTTCCCTTCTATACAAGTTGTATGCTGCATAAGAATGTTTTGAGGGGCCCAGAAACAACATTATACAAACTCATTAGCACATAGATTAAGCCAACAGAAAGAGATCATTTTATCGTTTCATTTAAAGACTATCTTCCAGTGCTAATGTGTTGGTATATTTTGACAGGGAAGAGGTACAATGTCAAATAGCACAACATTGGGATGGGACTGAAAATCCTCTTCAGAGGCAGACACAGGTATTCCAATAGAGTTATGAAAATAAGTTTTTGTAGCAGTATATGTATTATTATTAACTAATGTCCACACACCAAACTTCAAATGTAATATCTTACAACATGTGATCCCCACCACTCATCAACATGTCTTTCCTAAAGTGGGAATATATACTGCATTTAGAGTAACCTTGATACTGTCAGGCTTCAATAAATGCTGCTGAGAGCAGAAGGTCAGCAAAGCCCACTAAGTTGAATAGGCACCATTAAACTATGTCTGAGGGATCAATAATGAAAAATTGACAAGCTAAATACAGGCTTAAAATGTATTACATGTTCTAAGTGATGCAATTAGATGCACTCTTAGTGAAAAAATAGCATAACATAGTTAGCTTTTACTGCAACATAAGAAGAAAAATAAAATATTTTATGAGCTGTAGTAATTTGTTAATGCCACCTATTTTGAGTACAGATTAGAATCTTACACTATAAGACAGAAAATTAAGCCTAGAGCCAATCTAAGATAGCATTTAAATCAGCTTCTTGCCAAAGTAGTATTAGAAGTAGTTCAATAAAAGTAGGTGTGGATCTCTTAAACATAGAATTGCAAATTAGCAATAGGGCATTTTTTTAACTTAAAACTGATAAGATTAAAACTGATTAAAGAAAGTTTTATAAGTAGATAAAACTCATAAAAAGATATTATCACTTTATATGCTATTGTGGATTTTTTTTAAAAAAACAACTTTCTCAAATCTACAAAATCCTCATTCTCACTGTTAAATTTGAACAGTCATTCCAAAATATACACTAATATGTACACTAAAAAATGTATAACTGTAGATTTAAGGAAAAGGTTGTATATAAATACTTCAGGAATTATTTTTCCCACACAGAATGTTTATGTTCTTCCTGACCAATATCATAATTGTCAACAAGCATGGCTCGACTGTTTTAACCTGTTTTGATCAGCTATAATTTAAAACATCCAGGCATTCAAGGCAGGGAATACACAGATTGAGCAGTTAGTTGTTCCCCAACCTGTCTTTTTATTTAGATGTTAGCCCTCAGGTAAAGGGCAGACCCTAGCTGTGGTTTCACCATACTAACAGTAAGACGTGACTCCAGACATGGCTGCTCTTCTACCCAGTGTGGCTCATTTGAATTATCAGTGAACAAATCAATCCTTGTGGCTAGTTATCTTCAACATGTACATAAATGTGATTCATGTAAGAAGCAGTAGTATTACAATGTATCTGATCTCTGATTTTAAAATACAAGCTGAGATTCGTATTTATGATGAATAAATGTCTTACTGTATGGTATTTTAATTTTTATGGCACAACCAGCCACAGAAACCTTGTATTCAAACGGCCAACTGTTATCAATCTTAGGTATGCATGAGAATTTTATAAACTCTATTATAGATAGGTAGATAGATACGTGTATGTGTGTGTGTGTGTGTGTATGTACATGCCATTTCCACTCTGTGAACCGGCTGTTAGCATGTTCCAGCACACCACTGCTCTGACTCTGAGTGATTCTGATGTCTGCTCTTTTTTTTTTTTTTTTTTTTTTGATGGAGTCTCCCTCTCTCGCCCGGGCTGGAGTGCAATGGCCGGATCTCAGCTCACTGCAAGCTCCGCCTCCTGCGTTTATGCCATTCTCCTGCCTCAGCCTCCCGAGTAGCTGGGACTACAGGTGCCCACCACCTCGCCCAGCTAGTTTTTTGTATTCTTTAGTAGAGATGGGGTTTCACCGTGTTAGCCAGAATGGGCTCGATCTCCTGACCTTGTGATTCGCCCGTCTCGGCCTCCCAAAGTGCTGGGATTACAGGCTTGAGCCACCGCGCCCAACTGATGTCTGCTCTTTCTCTTGCAATTTTTACATTCAGAATCTGACCAGATCTCTTTCTCCATCACTACCACTCTTATCAAAGCCACAGCTCTCAACTCCAAACATATCTTCCTAGTTGCACTCTTGCTCTCCTTGTTTATTCTTTGAAGAGTAGTCAGAAATACATTTTTCAGATGTAAAATGAATCATGCCGCTGATCTGCTAAAAACTAATAGCTTGTTCTCACAAGCAGAATAACTGTAACTTTCAGGACCTCAAGTTATCTGCCTGAAGACTCTCCCCAACTCTGTGACGTCATCTCTCAGTACAATTCTCTTGCTTGCTTTATTCTGGCAGTACTGGGTCATTTCTAGTCTTCGAATCACCAGATATGCTGTTCTGCCAGGTCCAGTACACAGTACTCCCTCTACCTAAAACATTCTTCCCCACTGTATTTACAAGCCTCCCTCACTTTCTCCAGAGACCTGCTCCAAAGTCATATTGTCCAAATGATGATCTTCAATCATGCACTCTCATCACATGGAGTGTCTCAACAATCCATGCAGACACTCCTATCATTTAGACCTTGCTTAACTTTTTACTATAGCACTTGCAACTACCTGAAATATTAATACTATTGAAAATTTAAAATTATGCTTATCATCTGGTCAGTCCACTAAAGTGTAAACTCCTTGAAGACAGTAACTTTGTTATATTAATTGCTCCATTCCCATGGTTTTGAACAGTGCTTGGCATGTAGTAGGTACTCAATAAATAACTGTTGAACAAATCAATGTTATAAAGGAATGATTATCATGATTTAGTAATATAGTCAATGGTTATACCTTCTATTGTATCTATGCCTCTTTGTGAGAGATTTAATTTGATTAAGATGACAACTTGAACCAAGTGTTTTCTTTAAGAAAACTGAACTTTGGAACAGTTTCAAAAATTACTCCAGACATAGAGGGGAGGTGCACCCAAGATGGCCGAATAGAAACAGCTCCAGCCTCCAGCTCCCAGCGTGAGTGACACAGAAGATGTGTGATTTCTGTATTTTTCAACTGAGGTACCAGGTTCATCTCACTGGGGAGTGCCGGACAATTGGTGCTGGTCAGCTGGTGCAGCCCGAACAGCAAGAGCTGAAGCAGGGCAAGGCATCGCCTCACTTGGGAAGCACAAGGGGGAAGGGAATCCCTTTTCCTAGCCATGGGAAACTGCGACACACAACACCTGGCAAATCAGGTAACTCCCACCCAAATAATGCGCTTTACCAAGGGTCTTAGCAAATGGCATACTAGGAGATTATATCCCACACCTGACCTGGAGGGTCCCACGCCCACGGAGCCTCCCTCATTGATAGCACAGCAGTCTGAGATCTAACTGCAAGGTGGCAGCAAGGCTGGGGGAGGGGTGCCCACCATTACTGAGGCTTAAGTGGGTAAACAAAGCCACCAGGAAGCTCGAATTGGGTGGGGACCACTGCAGCTCAAGGAGGCTGGCCTGCCTCTGTAGACTCCTCCTCTGGGGACAGGGCATAGCTCAACAAAAAGAAGCAGGAACCTCAGCAGAGGTAAACGCCCCTGTCTGATAGCTTTGAAGAGAGCACTGGAACTCCCAGCACAGAGGTTGAGATCTGAGAACGGACAGACTGTCTGCTCAAGTGGGTCCTTGACCCCTGAGTAGCCTAACTGGGAGACATCCCCCACCAGGTGCAGACTGACACCTCACACCTCACACGGTGGGGTACACCCCTGAGACGAAGCTTCCAGAGCAAGAATCAGACAGCAACACTCGCCGTTCAGCAACATTCTATCTTCTGCAGCCTCCGCTGCTGATACCCAGACACACAGGGTCTGGAGTGGACCTCAAGCAAACTCCAACAGACCTACAGCTGAGGGTCCTGACTGTTAGAAGGAAAACTAACAAACAGGACACCCACACCAAAACTCCATCAGTACATCACCATCATCAAAGACCAAAGGCAGATAAAACCACAAAGATGGGGAAAAGGTAATGCAGAAAAGCTGGAAATTCAAAAAAATAAAAGCGCATCTTCCCCTCCAAAGGAATGCAGCTCATCATCAGCAACGGAACAAAGCTTGATGGAGAATGACTTTGAAGAGTTGAGAGAAGGCTTCAGTCAATCAAACTTCTCAAAGCTAAAGGAGGAACTACGTAACCAGCGCAAAGAAACTAAAAACCTTGAAAAAAGAATGGATGAATGGATAACTAGAATAATCAATGCAGAGAAGACCTTAAAAGAACTGCTAGAGATGAAAACCATAACACAAGAAATATGTGACAAATGCACATGCTTCAGTAACTGACTCGATCAACTGGAAGAAAGAGTATCAGTGATTGAAGATCAAATGAATGAAATGAAGCGAGAAGAGAAGTGTGGAGAAAATGAGTAAAAAGAAATGTACAGAGCCTAAAAGAAATATGGGATTATGTGAAAAGACCAAATCTACATCTGATTGGTGTGCCTGAAAGTGATGGGGAAAATGGAATCAAGTTGGAAAACATCTGCAGGATATCATCCAGGAGAACTTCCCCAACCTAGTAAGGCAGACCAACATCCAAATTCAGGAAATACAGAGAACGCCACAAAGATAGTCCTTGAGAAGAGCAACTCCAAGGCACATAATTGTCAGATTCACCAAAGCTGAAATGAAGGAAAAAATGTTAAGGGCAGCCAGAGAGAAAGGTCGGGTTATACACAAAGGGAAGCCCATCAGACTAACAGCAGATCTCTCAGCAGAAACTCTCCAAGCCAGAAGAGAGTGGGGGCCAATATTCAACATTCTTAAACAAAAGAATTTTCAACCCAGAATTTCATATCCAGCCTAACTAAAGTTTCATAAGTGAAGGATAAATAAAATCCTTTACACACAAGCAAATGCTTAGAGATTAGGTCACTACCAGGCCTGCCCTACAAGAGATCCTGAAGGAAGCATTAAACATGGAAAGGAACAACAGGTACCAGCCATTGCAAAAACATGTCAAAATGTAAAGTCTATCGATGCTAGGAAGAAACTGCATCACTTGTGAGCAAAATAACCAACTAATATCATAATGACAGGATCAAGTTCACACATAAAAAGATTAACCTTAAATGTAAATGGACTAAATGGTCCAATTAAAAGACACAGACTGGCAAATTGGATAAAGAGTCAAGACCCATCAGTTTGCTGTATTCAGGAGACCCATCTCACATGCAGAGACACACATAGGCTCAAAATAAAGGGATGGAGGAAGATCTACCAAGCAAATGGAGAACAAAAAAAAGCAGGGGTTGCAATCCTAGTCTCTGATAAAACAGACTTTAAACCATCAAAGATCAAAAGAGACAAAGAAGGCCATTACATAATGGTAAAGGAATCAATCCAACAGGAAGACCTAACTATCCTAAATATATATGCACCCAATACAGGAGCACCTAGATTCATAAAGCAAGTCCTTAGAGACTTACAAAGAGACTTAGACTCCCATACCATAATAATGGAAGACTTTAAAACCCCACTGTCAACATTAGACAGATCAATGAGACAGAAAGTTAACAAGGACATCCAGGACTTGAACTCAAATCTGCACCGCAAATCTAATAGACATTTACAGAACTCTCCACCCCAAATCAACAGAATATACATTTTTCTCAGCACCACATTGCACTTATTCCAAAATTGACCACATAGTTGGAAGTAAAGCACTCCTCAGCAAATGTAAAAGAACAGAAATTATAACAAACTGTCTCTCAGATCACAGTGCAATCAAACTAGAACTCAGGACTAAGAAACTCAATCAAAACCGCTCAACTACATGGAAACTGAACAACCTGCTCCTGAATGACTGCTGGGTACATAACAAAATGAAGGCAGAAATAAAGATGTTCTTTGAAACCAATGAGAACAAAGATACAACAAACCAGAATCTCTGGGACACATTTAAAGCACTATGTAGAGGGAAAATTATAGCACTAAATGCCCACAAGAGAAAGCTGGAAAGATCTACAATTGACACCCTAACATCACAATAAAAAGAACTAGAGAAGCAAGAGCAAACACATTGAAAAGCTAGCAGAAGGCAAGATATCACTAAGATCAGAGCAGAAATGAAGGACATAAAGACACAAAAAACCCTCCAAAAAATCAATGCATCCAGGAGTTGGTTTTTTGAAAAGATCAACACAACAAAATTGATAGACCGCTAGCAAGGCTAATAGAGACGAAAAGAGAGAAGAATCAAATAGATGCAATAAAGAATGATAAAGGGGATATCACCACTGACCCCACAGAAATACAAACTACCATCAGAGAATACTACAAACACCTCTACACAAATAAGCTAGAAAACCTGAAAGAAATGGATAATTTCCTGGACACGTACACTCTCCCAAGACTAAACCAGGAAGAAGTGGAATCCCTGAATAGACCAACAGCAGGCTCTGAAATTGAGGCAATAATTAATAGCCTAACAACCAAAAAAAAGTCCAGGACCAGACAGCTTCATAGCCGAATTCTACCAGAGGTACAAGGAGGAGTTGGTATCATTCCTTCTGAAACTATTCCAATCAATAGAAAAAGAGGGAATCCTCCCTAACTCATTTTATGAGGCCAACATCATCCTGATACCAAAGCCTGGCAGAGATACAACCAAAAAGGAGAATTTTAGACCACTACTCCTGATGAACATCAATGCAAAAATCCTCAATACTGGCAAACCGAATCCAGAAGCGCATCAAAAAGCTTATCCACCATGATCAAGTGGGCTTCATCCCTGGGATGCAAGGCTGGTTCAACATACGCAAATCAATAAATGTAATCCAGCATATAAACAAAACCAAAGACAAAAACCACATGATTATCTCAATAGATACAGAAAAGGACTTTGACAAAATTCAACAGCCCTTCATGCTAAAAACTCTCAATAAATTTGCTATTGATGGAACGTATCTCAAAATAATAAGAGCTATTTATAGCAAACCCACAGCCAATATCATACTGAATGGGCAAAAACTGGAAGCATTCCCTTTGAAAACTGGCACAAGACTGGGATGCCCTCTCTCACCACTCCTATTCAACATAATGTTGGAAGTTCTGACTAGGGCAATGAGGCAAGAGATAGAAATCAAGGGTATTCAGTTAGGAAAAGAAGAAGTCAAATTGTCCCTGTTTGCAGATGACATGATTGTATATTTAGAAAACCCCATCATCTCAGCCAAAAATCTCCTTAAGCTGATAAGCAACTTCAGTAAAGTCTCAGGATACAAAATCAATGTGCAAAAATCACAAGCATTCTTATACACCAGTAACAGACAAACAGAGAGCCAAATCATGAATGAACTCCCATTCACAATAGCTTCAAAGAGAATAAAATACCTAGGAATCCAACTTACAAGGGATGTAAAGGACCTCTTCAAGGAGAACTACAAACCACTGCTCAGTGAAATCAAAGAGGACACAAACAAATGGAAGAACATTCCATGCTCATGGATAGGAATAATCAATATCGTGAAAATGGCCATACTGCCCAAGGTAATTTACAGATTCATTGCCATCCCCATTAAGCTACCAATGACTTTCTTCACAGAATTGGAAAAAACTACTTTAAAGTTCATATGGAACCAAAAAAGACCCCGCATTGCCAAGACAATCCTAAGCCAAAAGAACAAAGCTGGAGGCATCATGCTACCTGACTTCAAACTATACTACAAGGCTACAGTAACCAAAACAGCATGGCTCTGGTACCAAAACAGAGATACAAACCAATGGAACAGAACAGAGCCCTCAGAAATAATATCATACATCTACAGCCATCTGATCTTTGACAAACCTGACAAAAACAAGACATGGGGAAAGGATTCACTATTTAATAAATGGTGCTGGGAATTGGCTAGCCATAAGTAGAAAGCTGAAACTGGATCCTTTCCTTACTCCTTATACGAAAATTAATTCAAGATGGATTAGAGACTTAAATGGTAGACGTAAAACCATAAAAACCCTAGAAGAAAACCTTGGTAAGACCATTCAGGACATAGGCATGGGCAAGGACTTCATGTCTAAAACACCAAAAGCAACGGCAACAAAAGCCAAAATTGACAAATGGGATCCAATTAAACTAAAGAGCTTCTGCACAGCAAAAGAAACTACCATCAGAGTGAACAGGCAACCTACAGAATGGGAGAAAATTTTTGCAATCTACTCATCTGACAAAGGGCTAATGTCCAGAACCTATAAAGAACTCAATCAAATTTACAAGAAAAAAACAACCCCATCAAAAAGTGGGCAAAGGATATGAACAGACACTTCTGAAAAGAAGACATTCATACAGCCAACAGACACATGAAAAAATGCTCATTATCACTGGCCATCAGAGAAATGCAAATCAAAACCACAATGAGATACCATCTCACACCAGTTGGAATGGAAATCATTAAAAAATCAGGAAACAACAGGTGCTGGAGAGGATGTGGAGAAATAGGAACACTTTACTGTTGGTGGGACTGTAAACTAGTTCAACCACTGTGGAAAACAGAAAACAGTGTGGCGATTCCTCAAGGATCTAGAACTAGAAATACCATTTGACCCAGCCATCCCATTACTGGGGATATACCCAAAGGATTATAAGTCATGCTGCTACAAAGACACATGCACACGTATGTTTATTGCGGCACTATTCACAATAGCGAAGACTTGGAACCAACCCAAATGTCCATCAGTGACAGACTGGATTAAGAAAATGTGGCACAGCAGCTGGGCAGGGTGGCTCAAGCCTCTAATCCCAGCACTTTGGGAGGGTGAGATGGGCAGATCATGGGGTCAGGAGATCGAGATCATCCTGGCTAACATGGTGAAACCCCGTCTCTACTAAAAAATACAAAAAACTAGCCAGGTGAGGTGGTGGGCGCCTGTAGTCCCAGCTACTCGGGAGGCTGAGGCAGGAGAATGGTGTAAATCTGGGAGGCGGAGCTTGCAGTGAGCTGAGATCTGGCCTCTGCACTCCAGCCTGGGCAACAGAGCGAGACTCGGTCTCAAAAAAAAAAAAAAAAAATACAAAAAAAACCCCCAGAAACTGTGGCACATATACACCATGGAATACTATGCATCCATAAAAAAGGAAGAGTTCGTGTGTTTTGTAGGGACATGGATGCAACTGGAAACCATCATTCTCAGCAAACTATGGCAAGAACAGAAAACCAAATATCGCATGTTCTCACTCACAGGTGGGAATTGAACACTGAGATCACTTGGACACAGGAAGGGGAGTATCACACACTGGGTCCTATTGTGGGGAGGGGCTAGTCGACAGGGATAGCATTAGGAGATACACCTAATGTAAATGACGAACTAATGGGTGCAGCACACCAACATGGCACATGTATACATAGATAACAAACCTGCAGGTTGTGCACATGTGCCCTAGAACTTAAAGTATAACAACAACAACAACAAAAAATGAATTAAATAGAAAATAAAAAAATTACTCCAGGCCAGGCATGGTGGCTCATGCCTTTAATCCCAGCACTTTCGGAGGCTGAGGTGGGTGGATCATCTGAGGTCAGGAGTTCGAGACCAGCCTGGCCAACATGGTAAAACCTCATCTCTACTAAAAATACAAAAATTAGCCAGGCGTGATGGCAGGCACATGTTATCCCAGTTACTCAGGAGGCTGAGACAGGAGAATCGCTTGAACCCAGGAGGCGGAGGCTGCAGTGAGCCAAGATCGCACCACTGCACTCCAGCCTGAGCAACAAAGAGTTAAACTCTGTCTCAAAAAAAATTACTCCATCATTTTATTTAATAATTTTTAATAAAAGATTTTCTTGTTTAATAAATATATGTATTTTAAAATATGGTTTATATTTTATATCATCCTATTTAAGGTCTTCATTTGTGGAAGTTTTTGTACTTCATATTAGAACAGATCATTTATAAGTTAAAAATACACAAATTACACACAAAAACAGAAGAGAAATTTATTGATGCTCGAATAATATATGTGGCTACAACTGCCTTTTGCAGTATAGACTTAGTAAGGTTTGTTTCCATTTGAGCATGTTTGAAGTTGCATTTTCTCATAGTGCATGCTACATTATGTTGTAAAGTCTTTGAGGTCAAGAACCATCTTTTTTATTATTCATATATTCCTAGCAGTATGCACAACTGGAACTCCATATATACACTTTTTGAAAAATGAAAATCTATTGAATTGAAGATACTGAAGGCATTCTGGATAAGCAAATAAAAATATATTGTTGGTCTTACGTAACAACAACACATTCCTAGTGACAGGAGTTTTAAAATTACAGCACTTAATCTAGAAGTCTTTGAATTAGATTAGTTTTATATCACTCTTGTACACTTCAATGGTTACCAGTAGGTCAGTGAAGTCTTACTATTTAGATGCTAAGACCATAACGAAATGGTTGCTATTTACAATGTGGCAAAATGGCCTGAAAGAAATAGAGTTTGCTGAGCTTGCAAACCCAAACTTCTGAAGGGATAAGAGCATCAAAAAACATAACAATCTGTCTTCAGCAAACTTCTCAGTCGCTACAATGCTGCTTTGATAACACACTTCCTCTATAAGATGTAATTGTATACATACAATTTACAGTGTTAATGGTATACAGTTGATAATATTACCATTAATAAAAGAGGTGCCACAAAGACAGTTTTAACTAGTATTTATGGTTCAATGGCTTCGGTGTGCATCCAAGACAGGATGATACAACTGTTACCACTATTTCGTGCCAGTTGATTTATGTAAAAAGTAAGCACATACCCAGATCAAGTCAAGGCTCAGCATCATATAATAAAGTTTAATTCTCTCTTTTAAAGTTTATCTTTATTGGTACAAGTGGATTTTATAAACTTTAAATATTTTTATGAATGATAAAGAATATATATTACAGGTAGATAGCTAGATGATGGAAAGATAAAGCTATGGATTTGATATATGAATATAGATATACAAGTGTATAAGTGTGTTCATGCAGCATACAATGTGCTATTAAGCGGTTAACATATAGCATCATATGTTATAGCATTTGACAACACAGTGGCCACATGGGCTGTATATTTTTAAAGTTAGTTTACAGGTAAATAAATCTCATCAATTTAAATGGATTATCCAAAGGCACACAGTAAGTGGCATAGCCATGATATGGCCTCAGCTCTTGGCCTGTTCTCACATATAATACACCACATTTTTTCTATATATCTACTTATTGCCATATTTTGTCTTTCTTACTGTGGTAAAAACACATAACTTGATATCCACCCTCTTACCTTTTTAGGTGTACAGTATGGTATTCTTAACTATAAGCACTATGTTACACAGCTGATCTGTAGAACTTTTGCATCTTGTGTGACTGAAAGTGTATACCTATTGAACAGCAACTTCCCATTTCTGCCTCCGCTTAGGACCTGGAAACTGCCATTTTACTTTCTACTGTGATGAGTTTGACCACTTTAGATAACTTGTGTAAATAGAATCATGCCATATTGTCCTTTTGTGACTGGTTTATTTCACTTAGCATAATGTTTTCAAGGTCCATCTATGATGTCACATATTACAATATTTCCTGCTTTTGAATAGCCAAATGATACTTCACTGTATGGGTATACCAGATTTTCTTTACCTATTTTTCTCTCCATGAATGTTTAGGTTGTGTACACTTTTCGGCTATTGTGAATAATGCTATTATACAATCAACATGAGTAAGCAAGTATCTCTTCAAGATCCCGATTTCATTTTTTTTTTTTTTGGTATAAATACCCAGAATTAGAATTGTTAAATCATATGGTAGTTCTATTTTTAACTATTTTGGTGAAACCGCTATACTGTTTTTGACAGAAGATGCACCATTATACATTCTCACCAACAGTGCACAACGGTTCCATTTTTTCCATATTCTTGCTATCACTTGTTCTTTTTTCTTTTTATTATATAATGGCCATCCTAACAAGTGTAAACAATATTTCATTGTGCCTATGATTTGCATTTTTCTGATTTTAATGCTGTTGAGCATCTTTTAACACACTTACTGGCAATTTGTATGTCTTCTTTGGAAAAATGTTTAATCAAATCCTTTGCCCTTTTCTTAGTCAGGTTATTTGTTTTGTATATCTGTTACTGACTTGTAGGAATTTCTTAAACATTTTGGATATTAACTACTTATCAAATATATGGTTTGCAACTATTTTCTCTGTTAATTATTTTATTTGATGTGCAAAAGCTTTTTAGTTAGATGTATTCCCACTTGATCATATATATGTGGGTTCTCTATTCCTTTCCACTGATTCATGTGTCTCTCTTTAAAAATGGCACCATGCTGTTTTGATTACTGTAGCTTTGTAATATGTTTCAAAATCAGGAAATGCGAGGTCTCTAGCTTTGTTCTTTTTCAATATTTTTAATGGCTATTTGTGGTCCTTTATGATTCTTTAGAAATTTTACAATTTTGATTTTCTATTTCTGTAAAAGATGTCATTGAGATTTTAATTGAGATGGCATTGGATCTGCTTTGGGAAATGTGGATATTTTAACAATATTAAGTATTTCAATTCATGAACATGAGATGCATTTCCATTTGTTTGTTTTTTAATTTCTTTTAGCAAAGCTAGTTTTCAACAAATAAGGCTTTGTGTTCTTTAGTTTATTCATAAGTATTTTATTATTTTGATGCTTTTTTTATTTTGATGTCATTTAAAATGGGATTATTTTCTTAATTTCCTTTTAGGGTTGTTCATTGTTTAGTATATAGAAACACAACTGATTTTTGTATGGTAATTTTATGCCCAGCAACTTTACTAAATTTACTTATTAGTTCTAACAGTTTTCTTTGGTGTGAAGTATGTACGGTTTTCTACATATTAGACCATGTCATCTAGAAACAGAGATAATTTTATTTTCTCCTTTCCAATTTGGATGTCTTTTTATTTCTTTTCTTTTTTTTTTTTTAACCTAATTTCTTTGGTAAGAACTTCCAGTATTTATTCTCATGGTTGCAAAATCTTCCACTCTTTTCCTCATTCCCCTAAATGTAAATTAGATCGTAGCCTCCATCAGTTCTTCCTTTATTATATTTCTGGAACCTATTTCCTTTGGATCTCAGTTTAGTCACTCTTTTCTCCTCATATCTTGAATATTAATCTGTGTTGCTGCTTTGGTTTAAACCTTCTAAAGTTACTAAATGTAGCATCTCTAAATACCACTTCAAGCTTCTTATTTACCTGCTAATTCCCCAAGTCCTTCAAAACCTGTCTACAGTCTTCTTTTCAAAATATATCTGATACTCCAGTGCAAAATGGTCTTAGTGCTGCCATTTGAGTCATCTTTCCTTTGCTCAGGTTTTCTCACGTATGCAATACACTCACTTCTCCCTCAACCAGCTCAAACCCAGGCCAGACTTTGATATCAAAACTCTGGGGTCAATCCAAGTAGTGGCAACAATGTCATAGCCACCATTGTGGTCATCTTCATTGTGATCATCATCATTCCAGCTCTATTTTGTAAGCTCTTATGGAAGCACTACTCAAAGAGCAGATCTGACAGACCCCGGCAGGTCAGCCAACAGTTTCCTACATCCCCAGGATAATATAAGAACTAAAATTGAAACTAGGCATTTAGAAACCTTAATATCAATTTAGGATTGCTGTGATATTCATATGTGGAGATTTAAAAGCATCAGTTCTCAATGGATTAGAAATTTAAAATCCAGAAAGAAAAATGAGTTACTTCATCATAGATGGTTTGAGAAGTACTGCTTTACAGTCTCCCAAAGTATTTTCATACATAATATAATATTCAGTTTAAGCTGTGATAACAGGCATAGATATTGTTTGCATCTTATAAGTATAAAGCAAGCAAGCAAACAAACAAAAACCCTGAGGGCTAGAAAATATTTGGAATTTTTCAAAACACATATCTTGTAAGTGGTAGTACTTTTTATTCCAAATCTGGTGTTTTTTCTCTCTGTCCTACTGCTTATCTACCAGGGGTGCCTCAGAGTGACTGTCTTCATTCAGCCTGTTAAAAAAGGGATGGATATAATTATTTTGGGATGATTTTGGGATCACTAGAGAGCCACTGGCTGCCTGTGAGTTTTATCTACTAATACAACTTAATCTAGTATTTGTATTCAAGAAAATGAAAAGCCATATATATACATAATATATATTCTTTTGACTAAGAATGACTCTAAAGGCTGACTTACTTTCTCATGTTTTCATTTAACCCTTCAATCAACTGACATTTATTACATTTATTGAGCACCTACTATATCTCATGCCTTGTGCTCAGTGCTGGTAAATATGAAGAACAGAATAGCTTTTCCATAATGATTTCATGGATAGAAAATAGTATAGGGGTTAGAACAAGTTTTCTTATACTTTATGATTTTTTTTATCACTTATAGTTATCCAAAACTCAATTTTCCTGTTTTGTAGTACAAAAGCTTTGAAAGAATTCCATCTAATGTGAAAATAAAATTCTGTACAGCTTCACCCTGCTGCAAGCTACTAAGCATTAGCTTCTGTCTAAATGTTCTTTCTTTCTCTAATTGTTTTCTTTAGGATCACTAATCTTCCAAAGAATCATTGTTTACATTATGCGTTTGCCCATTAAGCCGAGAAGCACTTCTTTCCACACTTTTCCTATTCCAAGGAAGGATTAAGAGCAACTGTTAACACAATTAAAGCTCAGTTTAATTTCTATGATCCATTTGCTTTTGCAGTAAAACACCCTGACTGTGAACTCCTAGAGGGTTGTAACTACCATGGGATCAGGTTTATTTGCCTGCCCTAAGTGACCTGTACAGGAAAAAGGCAAAACTTACCATGTGGAACACCAAAACACTAAGACTCAATAAACAAGGTCATTTCAGATGCTCTTTCTGTTTGTATAGGAATGGGCATTTTCATAACTACCCTGCTCTGGCTCTCTATGAAACTGAGCATCAACCCAGCAAGCACTGTACCCAAACATCGATTACAGCCTGCAGTAGGGCCTCAAAAGCACAGTGGCCTGGAATTTTGATTCACTAAGGAAATCAATTCAAGAGCAGCTGCCCTCAATATATGACCCATTCTCTGAGACTGTGATTCTAGGGAGCACACACATTCCCAGAAACGTGCTAGATTAGAAGGATGACAGCAGTGTCACACAGACTTTGGTAGTTATTTAAAGTTAATTAATTTAACCTGACCTTTCCATATAAATATAAGGCACAATAGACGACTAGTGATAATTGATTCTGGAGAGCCTCCGAAATGGTTCAAGGAAAACACAGCTGTGCTGTATAGCAGTTCTTGTTTGCTCTGGATTATAAACTATTTTTAGTACTTAGTTAATAAAGCTAATTTTCTTAAGGGGCCTGCAGTGAAATGCATGAGCTGCTGTGTCAGATGCTGATAGAATTGGGATTTGTAATGGATGAACCTAAGAAAATTAACTCCTCTAATGCGGACTTACTTTTAGAGCTGAGGCATCAGTGTACCTGCTTGCAGAGATATCTAATCAAAGTAATCAGAACCTATTTTATGGTTTTCCACAATAAGTTTATTTGGGAAGTTACAGATGGACTTCTGTAATATGTCTGTTATCTCTATTTTATGTGTTGATATACTATTAATTTTAATCACAACAGCAATGAAGATTTCATGATAAAATGATAAACAACATATATTAAGTGCTACTTATAAGTACCGTAAATATATTCTTCCATTTTGAGACGCTGATCTTTTCCCATTTTGACATCTTTGAAATTGATGGCGTGTCGTAACAGTGCATCTTCGAATTGATGACATCTTAGGTTCAGTAAAATATAGTAACTGATGGAATCCTCTAGGCAACTTCCTGAAGGAGATATTATTACTCCATCTTACACACGAGGAAACTAAGGTATAGAGGGATCTTAAGTAATTTATCCAGGTGATGTATTTCATAAAAAGGAGAGTTCGGATTTGAATGCAAGCAGTCTGACTGTGGATTCAAATTCTTAATTACTATGAGATATTGTCTCATGAACTCATTTAAATACAACTCAAGTGCCATGTGACCAAGTCTGTTTCATAAAGAACTCCCTACTATCAGTTTCATGAGTGCTCCAGCAGTATGAAGGCACTAATATGTGTAAAAAGAAAAATTAGTATTTTGTGTATGTTTACAGAAACGTGTGTAATACTTTGAAAATCTGTTTTGTGTTTTCACTCAATAATATCTGCATGAAGTCCTTTTTATTTTTCAACTTTTAACAGCTGCATAGTATTCCACTACATGACTGCACATGTAAGCAATTTTCATGTTTCCATGTTTACATGGTTATAAACAGCACTGTAATGAAACATATTTAAATGCTCTCATTTAAATGAGTGATTCTCTAGGTAGATTCCATGAAGTGGAATTTCTGAATCATGGATGTGCTTCTATTTTCTATTGAGAAGATTTAAATATTTTAGCTGTAACACGACATGCCTGTCATATAGCATTTTGTTACTAAGATTAGCAAGTTATTTTCAACTATATATCACAGCAGTTATTTATCAAGCATATTTGAAGTGCTTTTTTGCATTTATGGGGGGAAGTCTTTATAAAACAATTTTTATTTAGGTTCATACAAATCCTAAAGCTATATTATAAAAAGAGACATGTACATTTGGAGAGCAGGAGGGTAGGACAGAACTTGTTGCCAACAGTAGTTCTCTTGTGATACACTATCAGAAAAAATATGTGTCTTTGATATTTTTCATCATTTGAATATCTCTGAAGTTTGTAAAACACATCAAGATAGAAATACTTTGCTTGTCTTGAATGACATTAACAAGGAATCAAATGATGTGAAAATTTACCTCTTGTTGAATTTTTAAAAATCATGAATGGTAAAAAGAATCCTGTGTTTGTCATGTTCTTTAAGTACAATGAGTTTAGTCCTCTTGACTCCAAAGTGTCTGTTTTCATAAATTATTTCCGCCAAACTAGTGTCTAAGTGACAGACTGTCTGCTCTGGAGAGGACACACGGGATCTGTTTATTGCCATCTCTGGGATTAGCGTGCTGGCTCTCAGCTACTTTTGCAGATGCTTCTTGTCTTTGTTCTTAATATAGTTGTTTAGCATTAAGAACAGTTATGTCATCAAAACACCTAATATGAATAGCAGGAATGCACTCTTGAAATGGTGTAGGCTTTTGTGTATTAGCTGATCTGCTGTAAACTTCCTTCTTCAAAGGCAGGAACCTATTAAGATGAATTTATTACCATAGGTACCAAGTCCTCACACATCCTAAATACAACGCTTGTCTCACCGCTGTTGTAATATACCACAGCACTTCAATTAAAAAATAGTCACAGAGGTCCGGAATAACTAAACATAATATAAATAGCTGTCTCTGAGCCACTAGGCACTTCACTTAAAAGGGCACCAGAGAGTCCTCATTTGGAGAGTTACATAAAAACTTCAGCTTTGGAGGATGCATGATTATATAACACTTCAGTTGGTTTTATAATGTCATTCCTTTAATCTTACAAAGAATAGGGGAAGAGCGTGGACAGTCATACTTTTTTAATGGTTTCATCTTTCAAGGAAAAGAATGTGCAAGTGGGGGAACAAAATCTTCTTTCATGTAATCTTGAACTGTTAAATCAGTCCACCAACTTAGATTTTGGCCATGATTTGGCTCTCCCTGGCATCAATAAAGCTAATAAATGTAATTAATTTTTAAACATGTAAAAATACTATAGGTATGCAAATAGTGTGCAAAGTAAGCCAAATTTGAAAGTAAGTGTATTTCAAATGACATTACGGTTTCCTCCCTTGGCCTTTTTTAAAGGTTCCAGAAGCATAAAATGACTATAAAAGAATGATTTTGTTACAAAAATAGTGATCTAGATCAGTAAGATCAGCCTCACTTATGAGTACTGAGTTAGAAACAGTTATAACTCATTTTATTGCACTTTGCTTTATTGTACTTCACAGATACTGTGTTTGAAGGTTTGTGGCAATGCTGTGTCAAGCTTCTATTGGCACCATTTTTCCAACAGCACATGCTCACTTTGTGTTTCTGTCACATTTTGGTAATTCTTGCAATATTCAAATTCTTTCACTATATCTGTCATGTTGATATGTGATCAATGATCCTTAATGTTACCATTGTAATGGTTTTGGGGCACCATAAACTGTGCCTATAAGAGATGGCAAACTTAATTGATAAATGTTGTGTCTGACCTTTCTATCCACCAGTCGACCCCTGTCTCTCTCCCTGTCCTTCAGCCTCCCTATCCCCTGAGACACAATAATGTTGAAATTAATTTAACTAATAACCCTACATTGGCCTCTAGGTGTTCAAATGAAAAGAAGATTTGCACATTTCTCACGTTAAATCAAAAGCTAGAAATGACTAAGCTTAATGAAGAAGGTACGTCAAAAGCTGGTATAGACTGAAAGTAGGTCTCTCCTGCCAAACAGTTAGCAATGCTGTGAATGCAAAGGAAAAGTTCTTGAAAGAAATGGAAAATGCTACTTCAGTGAACACATGAATTATAAGAAAGCCAAACAGCCTTATTGCTGATATGGAGAAAGTTTTGGTGGTCTGGAAGAAGATTAAACAAGCCACACCATTTCCTTAAAGCCAAAGCCTAACCCAGGGCAAAGCCCTAACTTTGTTCCATTCTATAAAGGCTGAGAGAGGTGAGGAAGCTGTGGAAGTAAAGTCTGAAGCTAACATGGGTTGGTTAATGAAGTTTAAGGAAAGAAGCCATGTTCATAACATAGAAGTACAAGGTGAAGCTGCAAGTGGTGACGTAGAAGCTGCAGCAAGTGATCCAGAAGACTTAGCTAAGATCATTGATGAAGGAAGCTACGGTACACAACAGATTCTTAGTGTAGACAAAACAGCCTTACATTGGAAGAAGATATCATTTAGGACTTTCATAGCTCTAGGGAAAGTTAGAGCCTGGCATCAAATTTTCAAAGGACAGGCTGACTGTGTTGGGAGGAGCTAATCCCACTGGTGACTTTAGGTTGAAGCCAGTGCTTATTGACCATTCCAAACATCCTAGGCCCTTAAGAATGATGCTTAATCTACGCTGCCTGTGCTCTACAAACGCAACAACAAAGCCTGGATGACAGCACATCTGTTTACATCTTGATTTACTGATTATTTTAAGTCCACTATTGAAAACTACTTCTCAGAGAAAAAGATTCCTTTTAAAATATTACTGTCCACTGACAACATATCTGGCCACCCAAGAGCTTTAATGGAGATGTACAAGGAGATTAATGTTGTTTTAATGCCTGCTAACATAAGATGCATTCTGCAACCCATGAATCAAGGAGTAATTTCCACTTTCTAGTATTATATTTAAGAAAAACATTTCATAAGATTATAGTTGCCATTCTAGTGACTCCTCTGATGGCAATGTAAATCGAAAACCTTCTGGAAAAGATTCATCATCCTAGATGCCATTAAGCACATTCACAAATCATGGGAGCAGGTAAAAATATCAACAGGAACAGGAATTTGGAAAAAGTTGATTCCAGCCCTCATGGATGACTGAGTGCTTCAAGATTGCAGCAGAGGAAGTAACTGCATATGTGATGGAAATAGTAAGAGAACTAGAATTAGAAATGGAGCCTAAAGATGTTACTGAGTTGTTGCAATCTCAAAATAAAACTTGAATGAATGAGGAATTGTTCTGGGTGAGTAAAGAAAGTGGTTTCTTGAGATTGAATCAACTCCTGGTGAAGATGCTTTGAACATTGTTGAAATGATACCAAAGGATTAGAATATTACATAAACTTAGTTAATAAATCAGTGGCAGAGTTTCAGAGGACTGACTGCAATTTTGAAAGAAATTCTACTGTGAGTAAAATGCTATCAAACAGCCTTGCGTGCTACAGAGAAATCTTTTGTGAAGAGAAAATGCAGCAAACATCTTTGTCTTTATTTTCAAAAGTTGCCACAGCCACCTCAGGCTTCAGCAACCACCATACTGTTCAGCCAGCAGGCATCGACATCAAGGCAAGACCTTCCACCAATGAAAAGATTATGACTAAGTGGTGATTCAGATGATTGTAAGCATTTTTTAGCAATAAAATATTTTTAAATTGAGATATGTACATTGTTTTATACATGATGCTATTGCAAACTTAATAGACTACAGTAGAGTATAAACATAACTTTTATATGCACTAGAAAACAAAACATGTGTGTGACTCTCTTTATTGTGATATTCGTTTTATTGTGGTTGTTTGGAACTTGAACTTGCAATTACTCTGAGTCATGCCTATACAGAAGCTTGGGAAACATCCCAGAACTTGTAAATCAAAATTTGCATTTTAACAAGATCCCCTGATTCTCAGACATTATAGTTTGAGAAGCAACGCTCCTGATTCTCAAACATGATAGTCTGAGAAACAGCTAGTAATAATTTAGCTTTCAATTTTCATTAGACCATGTACATGAGCAGTTGCAACACAGTTTTGATTAGCTAATTACGTAGATTTTTTTTTAATGAAGAGCATATCTACTTGAGCACTTGCCCAGTTTCTCCACTTTTCCTCAGAAATTGTACTTACATTCGTTAGATGAAGGTAAAAAGCAATTAGGATGATTATGCTAATAGTAATTGCATTTAGAATATTTACTCCGGAGAATAGTGTATAATTTGACTCGTCACTATTGAACAAACCCTCATTAAAAGATTATTCTGAGAAAATATTGATGCTTATTTGGAGGTGACCAATTTATGCTTTGTCTCCTACCACTTTAAGAAGTGTCCTAAGAAAACAACACATATCATCTTATGGGTTAGTTTGTATGTAGATAAGACTATTATCTGTTTTGTCCAAAGTTATGACAATGTGTTGGTAGCTTGCCTTCTCACCAAGAGCTCAATTTTTTTTATTATGTTATTATTTGATCTGTAAGAATTTGTGCCTAGGAAAAATTCAAATTGTTTTATAAGCTTAAAGACATATATTAATATCTTTTAAAATAATTTCTTTATCTTTCAACATAAACCAACAAATTTCTTTCCCCTCAAAAAATAAAAATAAAACTAAATGATTTTTCTAACCGACAAATGTCTCAGCAAATTGACTACATCAGTTACATATTTTGGGCCTTCATTTTTCACATCTATAAAATAAGATTTTGCCTGATCGTGAGGGTTTATGATATATATTCTGATATAAACATTTATTATCATGTGAATCTACCATTCATTCTTGGTCATGCTGTTTCATGAAGTGAATAAACACATACAATTTGACAGCGTTTCCCAAGATTCCTAAAGCTTGGAATGACATAGGTTTAAATAAATTTGCCGGAAATGATGAGAAATGTGTTTTGTTGAGGCACAATGCTGCCTGCACAGTAAATAAGGCATATTCATTACAGAAAGGAAAGTCATTTCATTTTTGTTACATTTCATCAGATTGTCGCACATATAAGGCTAGAACTTACATATGTGGAAAATGGGATTATTTAGGCAATGCACATTATCATCATGGAAGTTCTTTCAGCAGCTAATGTAGGCTGAAGTACATATTAGAACAATTGGTCTGAGATTGAGACATGCTACCACATCTCATCCATTTCACTATCTTCAGCAGGAAACCATATCTACTAAGTCAAATTTCTTGTCTTTCAAAAGGAATTGGTTTGTGCACCATTTTGTGATATCCTTAGTGTATGTTATTAGAGGGTTGCTAAGGCTTTTAGAGATGATATGTAACATAAAACACACAGTATAAATGTAGATGGTTTGCAAGGAGAAGGGAGACATAGGATAAGGCATATCTGATTGGTTGTTACCATTTTGCAAAAAATAATCAGGATCACTAAGTTTGGTACCTGAAATTTATTTTTCCATAGAAACGATATTGTAAATGATAATTATATTCTCCCGTCAATTGAGAAATTCATTTTCAACCCAGAATGTTGTTAAACTGAAATTATCAGGCATTTAGCACAGAGTGTGCCTTGCAAACAGCAGACAACTCTGAAAGTAGCCTTACCTAAGTAAATCACCATCCCTTCATGGGAACTGTTATCTGAGTGTTTCTCCTAATGTCTATCTAACATCTAAGTTTCTATCCCATATTTATCCCTTAGAACAGTTGTGTGGCCTCAACTCTGCTATTAAGTTGGTTCTTGACCTTGGCTAGTGGTGTGTTAGGGCCAGTTTGTAAGGGCTCAAAAGAGCTAATTTTTAAATGTTCAGAAATTTTATAAGCCAAGTTTTCAACACAGCCAACATTAAAAAATTAATTACATATGCTTACAATTATACTAAAAACACAGGCAATAAATGGCCAGAACTCAGCAGTTCTTATGTTACTACATTTTACTATCATGTTTTCTAAAGTTTATTTACGTGTATTTCATCTGTACAGTGGAAATACTATACAATGGTGTGCTCATGCATAGCTCTTTCCAACTCCAGGTCCAGTGACATTATGTCGGGAGCTTGAAATTGACCATATGGGAATATTTACACAGTGAACATCAGCAAACACTTTAAATAAAGGTTGATTTATTTGCTTGTTGATTTATACACAAGGATCATGAAAGTATGGCCCTCAATGCAAAATTTATCTGTTTTTTTTTGGTAAATAAAGTTTTTCAGGGAGAATATCGTCATGCTCACTTATTTTCATTTCAGCTATGGCTACTTTTGAGCGACAATGGCAGAATTCAGTAGATATAACTCAGAGACTATATGGTCCATGTATCCTAAAATAGTTACTATCTGGGTATTTAGATAAAAACTTACCAACCTCTTCTCTAAAGAAAGTGGTGGAAAAATGTTAATAATTTACATAAAAGCATGTCATATATGCATGTGTTACATTGAGAATAGCAGAAAAACCAAATGAAAATTTCTTCCAATATTCTAAAATTATCCAATTCAGTAATGTTAAATGAAGTTCCAAAATTCATTTTTATTTTTTCATTCTTCCTTTACTTGCTAACATAAACTATCAACTAATATTTGTATTGAACTATACTTATTCACAATAAATTCTTTGCTGAGTCAAATAATAATCAAATACTTATCTATACCCTAATATTATGCCATAATTGTTAGCAACAAAATTTGGTGAAATAAATAGTGGATTTCACAAGTTTACATAGATTTTATGACAATATTTTTACTGGGAAAAGAGCAAATTGAGATATAATTCCATTTGTCAAATCATGCTTAAATTGCAATCACAGAGAGCTATGCATACATAAACCAAGAAATAATTATGTGAGAATCGATTGGTTATAAGAAATTTGCAAAGAAGAGTTTTATATTTTTTATTGTTATTTTAAGTTGTTACACAGATTTTATACCAGTGAAAATTATAATAAATTTATATATATATATATATAGTATTAGGGTTTTCCATAGAAATAGAACAGGGTGTGTGTGTGTGTTGTGTGTGTGTGCGTGTGTATGTGTGTGTAGAAAGAAAGAGACACAGATTTATTTAAAGAAATTGGCTCACACAATTGTGAAGGCTCTATGAGTCTGAAATCTGCAGGAGTTACAGTTATAGTCCAAAATAATTCCTCCTAGCTCAGGGGAGGTCAGTCTTTTGTCTATTAAGGTCATCAGTTAATTGGATAAGGTCCACTCATATATGGAGAATGATCTGCTTTACTCAAACTCCACTGACTTAAATGTTAATCTTATCCACAAAAACACCTTCTCAGAAACATCCAGAGTAACGTTTGACCAAATATCTGGGCACGATGGCCCAGTCAAGCTGACATATAAAATTAACTATCACATACATACATACATACATGGATAATCTTCTTACAGTGTCAGTTAAAATTGGTAGCACACACTGATCCTGGCCCTCTCTTAATTCTACCTGTCTTCTGCCTATTTCATCCAGACTGTTGATCTTCCTACCATAAAGTTAAGCCTGGATGATGAAAGAGGTTTTTCCTTCCCTCTAAGTCATGGTATAGATGTGCCTTGTACTTAGTTTGATGCACAATGATTGTAGATTTAGTAACTGAATCTGGCTGTGATTAATGGAGTAAAGACGAGGAAGAAAAAAACTTCTCCCTTTTCTTTGTTCAGAACTGTGCAACATTTGAACTGCGCCCTTTCTGTATTTGACATCCTTTCACCTCTCATCCTCTCTGAGCACCACCCTTCAATGATGCTTCTCACTGTGACTGACTCTGTTCCTTAGTCTTTTTGAAGAAATAAAACTCAAGCAGATATTGGATGGATGGCTCAGGAAAACCACAATTTTTATAACTATGAGTCTTGTTCAGGCCTAGTCTCATCGAATCTTAAAATGCTGCATTGTCTATACTGAACTGGAGTTCATCTGTACAAAGAAATGGAGGTATATACAGCTGATACATATTTATGGGATAGCCTCTAGTTAACATTTGCCAAAGACAATTATAAGCTGATGGAATTTGAGTTCAAATACATGATTAGCATTGATCCTGCATAAGCAAACTAATAAAGAGTTGTAATTTTTTTTTTTTTTTTTTGAGACGGTGTCTCACTCTGTTGCCCAGGCTGGAGTGTAGTGGTGCGATCTCCGCTCACTGCAACCTCGGCCTCCCAGGTTCACGTCATTATCCTGCCTCAGCCTCCCAAGTAGCTGGGATTACGGGCACCCGCAACCATGCCTGGCTAATTTTTTTTATTTTCGTAGAGACGGGGTTTTACCGTGTTAGCCAGGATGGTCTCGATCTCATGACCTCGTGATCTGCCCGCCTTGGCCTCCCAGAGTGCTGGGATCACAGGCGTGAGCCACTGCGCCTGGCCAAGGGTTGTATATTTTTAAGTAGGTCACCCTACCTAATGATATTAACTTAATTTTTCCCTGTGGTGTGATTGGATCAGCACTGCCCCTGTGGGTCCCCTCCCATTACATTCTTTAATTCATATGGGTGGGCCAAATGACTAGAACGTCTGCCATTCCATTCAATGTCACACGTTTTCAAAGGATTTAACATGTTCCTTTCCTTTTTTTACCTCTCCAACGATGTCCCCTTGGGAGCAGCATTTACTGATCCCTCCTTACAGATGTGTCAGATTGCCCCATTATGCTCCCTATTAGGAGAATAAAAGGTCCCTTCTGTATGGAGAATCACCTACACATTTTACCTTTGGGAAATCTGTATGAGGACAGGATAGCCTCGTATATGGATTTCTGCAGTTTGTGAAGTGACTATTTATTTCATGAAGGGAAATGTCATGAAATATATTTGCGTTTTGTGGATTTAGTCTTAAGTAGTTTGTTTCTAAGTATGTCCCTTAATTATCTACTACCAATAATTAATTCTGATATTTTAGAAATTATTCAAGGAAACTTAACTGTGCACATTAATAAAAGGGTTTATAGAAATAAATTTATGAAATGGAGAGAGAATATTTGCAGATGGAGAATTTAGAAGAGCAAAAAACAGAGCAACAACTAAAATCTGAATGTTTTCTAAGTCTAGCAGACAGTAAATTCTATAGAAACAAAAATAATACTTTTAGTTTTTAAACATTTTAAAAATTATTATATGTCAGCTTCTGAGTATTAGGGAGGCAAATATTAACATCACATATGGAATTTGCTCTCATGGAAATTGTTTAGGAGAAAAACAGTGTGATCGAACAAAAACAAAATAGGTAATAAGAGTAACAAAGATGCTGCATAATGTTCCTTAGGCCAAATCTAACAGAAAAATTAGAAATTTGAAATCAGACAACAAAGTGGCTAAGACTTAGCCTAGGTGCTGGGGAGTCTTAAATAATACATAGAAAAGATACTCTTGACATACCATCTTTTCCCTTATCACTAAGAATATGTGAGGAATTGAAGAGAAAAAAAAATGCATGCTTAATTAATTGATAGAATGAGTTAAAATATTGTTGTTTGTAAATTGTAACAGAAGGTTTTTAAGTGGGTTACATATTTCCATTGAAATAATATTAACACATTGTAAAATAACCTAACTACTTACTAAATATACATCACAAAGAATGAAATTACTGTTAAAATAAAGTGATTAAATGATTAAGAATCTATTTACTTTCTTTTTCCCCTTTTATTCATATTTAACAATTGCTCCCCCTCTTTTTTGGAAAAAAAATCTCATAAATTTTTTTTTTTATTCTAGTTAATTCTTCCTCAATTGCTTGGTTGCAAAATTTTGTGTCAAGTATAATAGTTCAAAATTGTATTGCTTCAAAAATGTTTATTAGGTGGTTAAATAACTATGTGGAACTTATAAAAATAAGCTAGTATGGACTTTCAGATTTGTGATATAAAAAAATCTTTTATATTGTGGTATATTGCGAAGAGAGAAAGTAAAAAAAAAATAATAAAATAAAATAGGGGTCAAGGAAGAGACTTGAAGACAAGAAAGACTAGCACTGAATAGAAGTTGAAGTTGGAGGAAGAAGAACCATTGGGAAGCAGATGGAAAAGAGGAGAAAGATGATAGTAAAAAGGAATCAAGGGTTTCTAGTGGTTCTTAGAGTTTCACAAGTGCCACAGAGTAGCAGAACAGAGAGTCAAACATCAGAAGTAACAACGGACGAGAGTTTGTTAGAAACTTCTTCTGGAATAGTTTTCAGTGTTGCTGTGGAAATAGAAAATTAAGAAGTGAAATAAAAAGGAAACAGCAGATCTAGTTACTTTTTCAGGAAGCTTGGCTAAAAAGGAAATAGAAAAAAGGGAGAGGGGCAAGTAGAGAGCAGAGAAGGAATACAAATATGAGTAACAAGATGTTAAAACTGGACCAATTTTTCTCATTTATCCAAGATCTCTAATTGATAGCAAGAAAGATAGGTGATAAGCTTTCTCAAAATGAGGTGCCTGTTCACCTAAGTTGAGGTTGCCAAGGTGACGGCAGAGGGTCACGTCTGTGGCTCCTGTCTGACCACCCTCTCCAGCCAATGACTTGCTCAAAAAGCAGGACTTACGACATGGCATCAGAAAAATTACTTTACTCCTCTCCTTACACCAATAAAAGAGGCTGCAGGCCTAGAGATATTTAGGAAACTATAGATGGCTTATTCAGAGAGTAGACCATGTGTGGGGAGTGCCCTTGACATTTATGAGACGTACAGTAAGGACATTTGTCAGAGACCTTAGTAAGAACAGTTTAGGGGGTGCAAAGGGCAAGCAACAGACACTGAAATAGGCAACAGAGAAGCAACTAGCTGAGGCTGCTTGTAGTACTAGAGTAGAATACCGGAAGCAGCTATAGTCCCTCTGATATCAGATTAAAGGTCTTTGTTTCTCATGGATCAGATGGAACACACATAAGAAACATAGCCGGCCTAGTACTGCCATAGATCCTGACTAAGGGGCCAGCTAGAAGGGCAAGGAGACCTCAGCTGCAAGA
Source organism: Piliocolobus tephrosceles (assembly GCF_002776525.5). NCBI lineage: Eukaryota > Metazoa > Chordata > Mammalia > Primates > Cercopithecidae > Piliocolobus > Piliocolobus tephrosceles. The sequence continues at coordinate 146,017,865 of NC_045435.1, read as the reverse complement.
TGACGGATGTGAGGCACCAGACGACCTGGCCTGAATTAGCACTGTAACCAATCAGATGGTGGAAATGTATTGACCTCTGTGGAAAGACATGTAGGAGATGATCCCCAGTGATAGCAGCCAGTGGGGAGGGGTTCCAGGAACCTACAGTGCCCCTTACAGAAGTAAGAGATGGCTTGTACTGTCCGTCTGGCTATCTGAGATTGCCATTGTATATTAATTAGAATCAAATAGGACTTTACTGTCCCTTAACTTTCCGCAGGAAAAAAAAAAAAAAAAAAAAAAAAACTGGGGAGAGAAATTCCTCAGGGAGAAAGGAAGAGGCTCCAGGGGAAGCATAGAGAAGAGCACTTGGGTTTAGGGGAGAAGAATGAAGTATGTTTCTCTGATGCTACCTTGCGTATGAGTTTTCAAGGGCTGCCATGACAAAGTACCGTAAACTGAATGGCTTAAAAATAGAAATATATTATCTCACAGTTCTGGAGACTAGAAGTTTGTGATCAAGTGTCAGCAGGATCAAACCCCCTCTGAAGGTGCTACAGAAGGGTCTGTTACAGGCCTTTTTCTTAGCTTCTGATAGTACTTTGGCTTGTGTAAGTCCAACCTTCACAGAGCATCTTCGTGTGTGTGTGTGTGTGTGTGTGTGTGTGTGTGTGTGTGTGTGTCTGTGTGAATTTTCCCCTTTTTATAAAGACACTAGTCATATTAGATGAGGCCACCCTAGTGACTTTATTTTAACTTGATTACCACTTTAAAGACCCTATCTGCAAATAACATCACATTCAGCTGTACTGTGGATTTGGACTCAAACATAAATCTTTTTGGGGAGATGCAATTCAACCCATAACATCCTACAAACCCTAATATTATGCACAGGTTATATAAGCAAGAGAGGGAAGAATTGATGTATAGAGGGAGAGACTTTGAAGGTATCAGATTAGTCTCAAACTGAGAAAAAAAGTTTTCCTTAAGACTAGAAGAAGTAGGAAAGAAAGAATGATGGTAGACTCAGGTGGTATAATAAAAGTTATGGGGCCAGGAGCAGTGGCTCACGCCGGTAATCCCAGCACTTTGAGAGGCCGAGACGGGCAGATCACCTGAGTTCAGGAGTTTGAGAGCAGCCTGGCCAACATGGTGAAACCCTGTCTCTACTAAAAATACAAAAATTAGCTGGGCATGGTGGCAGGCCCCTGTAATCCCAGCTACTCAGGAGGCTGAGGCAGGAGGATTGCTTGAACCTAGGAGGTGGAGGTTACGGTGAGCCAAGATGGTGCCACTGCACTTCAGCCTGGGTGACAGAGTGACACTCCATATCAAAAAAGAAAGGAGAAGAGAAGAGAAGAGAAAAAAGATAAGTTGTGGTGACACAGGTATGAGAAAAGAAGCTGTTTTCTTAAGGAAGTAGAGAAATGGCAAACTGGGCAGCTCAAGTATTCAAGAGAAGCAGAAGAATTATTATTGATGGGAAGGGGTAATGAAGAGTCAAAAAGATAAGTAAGGATTGACTTACATTATGGAGAAGCCAAAGGAAAACAGAAACCATGAACTTTCAGTGGTTTCAAACCACATTGGTTGTATGATTTTTGTTTTTATATATTTTTTTGGTCTCCAACAATATTTAAGAATTTGAAGGTGGGAGAAGAGAAAATGAATTTTTAAAGCAGCATGGCAGAAAAGCAAACCCACTTGGAAATGGACTAATATAGGTTTAGATTTTACCTTTGACAGTAGTTGTACAGCAAGTTTATAGGTTTTCTAGAAAGTTATGACTTCATCATTTGTAAAATGGTTAAAATAATACTCTAAGATTTATTTTGTGAAAATAAATAAAAGGATAGAGGGAAAGTGTTTATCTAATTATTTCTTGACACAAAGAAGGTAATCAATAAACAGATATTTCATTATTGTTATTATTGTTCTGTTTTCATTGTTAAGACTCTCATCATCAGTATCATCTAGCTAATGGATAGAATGGACAAGGAGGTACCCTGGAAGTACATTGAGATCACAGGTAGGAAAATATAAAGAAATACATTTTGATATCTTAAAGCACAGCTTTCAAGTAATGCATGACTAGTTCAAATGTCGGCCCAGCCATCCTGACCACACCATTCATTTTTCAACCCATATCCTATTAGTTTTCTGCATGGCCTTATCATTATCACACACTTCATTATATGGTTATTTGTTTACTATCTTTTTTCCTCAGAAGTAAATGATACAAGACATGGGTTTATTTCTGTTTTACTTGTGTGTATCTAGCGATTAAACTAGAGTCTAGCACACAGGAAATAATAAATATTCATTGATGGATGAATGCTTTGATGTCACAGCAGTGGAAAATGTCCAGTTAATATTCTAACACAAGTGATTACATTAGTTTGAAATTAGGCTGAGAGGCCTTGAAATTTTCTAACAACCTGAGATACTAATTAATGAGGTGGTACTCTAGTATCATTATCACTAAATGGTATGTTTTCAAAGTTCTGAAGACACTGTAAGTTTCACTTACTTTTAAATCTACACTAATTCCCCCAGTTCAATAATCCATAGAAGGATTATCTGTCATTGATATGATTTAGAAAAGTTCCACTCTGTCTGCTTAATAGCCTTTTGAAAGTGAGAACCAAACTGATCACAAATACTAAATCAAATAAATATTATCAACAGCAACAAAGATACTGGTCTCCATGTGTTCATGCAAAATACCCATTTTAACTTAACTGTAGGTTACATGATATTGGTTCGTTTCGAGGGCAAATGAAATTTCTCTTCAAAAATTAACTTCCAACACTTGCTTCGTGGGATAGGAAGCATTCTGAATGAAAATATCACTACAGGCAATGGAAATTAAAACACCTCAAATGAAATCTTATTTTTATAATTGAGATGGAAACATTTGAATATTTAGAATTTTAGGTGAAAGGGATGTTTGCCCGAATTTCTCAGACTCTGTAGTGCACACCTTTGAAAGCACTACAGTGCCAGGAATATGCTGGCTCAGCACAGAAACCTAGAAGGAGAAAGAATAGCAAATGACTGCCTCACGGTTGCCCAAATTCCTCCAGATATCTCTAAGAATACAACAATCCAGAGAAATCATTTTCAAAGTGTGCTCTTACCCTTAACTCAATCTTGCTTCTCCAAATAGACTTGTTTGTGCTTTGCTCTCATTAGATTTAAAACTATTATTATCATTACTGATTTGATTTGGTGAAACCCTTATTAATGTAAGCATGACTTTTCTCAAAATACACTTGAAGAAATAGCAGGATTAAGACTTACTTGTTTCCTACCAAAACAAGACCTATTTATTTTCAAAGGAGCTAAACATAGGTCTTTAATAGATTTTAAATTTAAATTAAATTTAATTACACTTAAGAGACATTCACTCTCTCCACCAATTTGTCTACTTCTTTTAGCTCAATTGGTCTACAGCCCTCTGAAGTTAATTTCCAAAAACTATTTATTCACATGCAAGATAATGCCAAGAAATAAAATGCAGATAAGTGATTTTTTTAACCATGCATTGTGGATTGTAAAGTCCGCTTGTTTCATATCTTACAAAATGAAATAGAATAGAATAGAATGCAGAATGTCAGAGTAAGTGACATATTGTAAAGATAAGCATTTTTTGGACAAGTTCTATTGTGTGTATGTATTTGGTCCCATGTAAAGTATGATTTTCACAATAAACTCCAATCAGAAAAACTTGAAAAACACAGTAGAAGAGAAGAAAATAGAATTTAGAGGTAAATAGGACTAGCCTGAATGGCTTCTGGAACACTCCCTGCATGATATCAAGTAAGTCACGTAACCTCTCAGAGCTTTAAGTTTCTCATCTAAAATGGTGAGAATTCCAGGTATTGTTGAAGTGGAAGAGTATTGGTAAATTAGAAGCATTGTAGACATAAGGCAGAACAAACTGGATTGTCATGGTACCTCATTCACATCTGCTTTTAGCACAGATACACATCATTCCAAATATGAATTGCACATTTATCGAAAGGAAGGAAGAATGACACAAAATGTAAAATATGGTAAAAAATAATAACAAACAACAAAAGTGCCTTGCACAGACAGTTTATTCTTAAATGGCACTCATGTCATCAAGCTGTTTTACTGCACTGGTCTGTGGTCTGAGAGTTAGCACATGAGATATGCAAAGATGAGTCATGATCTCCATAAATAATATTTTAAAAGGCTACCTAACTAGCCTTTATGTGAAATATAAACCTCTAAGCATTTTATTGTGTGCTCAAATAATTTAGCTCATTGAATGTTTTCCCCCTGAACTCATTCAAATCAGTTATCTTTAGAAGTTCATTTGAAATTCTAGCCATGCCAAGACAGAGTACCAATAGTATTCTGAAGGTTGAAAGTTGCGTTGAAACTGAGAACTGGCAACAATGAGAATTTCCCTCTTGTCAAGTCTAGCTATTTTAGAACTCAGAGAATTAAAAAAGAGATATTCCACATTTTATCAAAGCCATGGTTGTAAATTCTAGTTCCCTAATAAGGCAACCATTTCTGCAGACTTTTAATAACATCACTTGAAATTGTATTTAGTTTTTAAATTTTATCATCCAAAAGGAAAATTATTTTGATTGTACAGGTTGTATAGCTCAATCTAAACACAATTTAGATAACTTACAAAAACAACTTTTAACACGTTCAAAACTTTCGCCTGGGCTTAGGAAGTTAAAAAATATCCAATGATAGAATCCTTATTTGTATGTCTCGAGGCAGTTAGATACATGTTTTCCATTCCTTAAAACCTCAAGTTTTTAAACTTGCATAGTCATATATATATAAACATATTTTTCAATTGCACTAAGCTGGATAATTTCTGATTTATTTTCCTTTGAACAACATAGCAAGAAAAACAACAGTATTACCTCTATAATCATTAATTAAAGTTAAACAAATTGAGACCATTAGGTTAATAATCGACCATGACAAATACTATCTTAAGATAACTAGTATGTTATACTTAGTCAATTCATCTCATATTACCTCTTGGAAATCACAATTCATTAAAAAGTTAAGATTAAAATATCATATTGGCATAAATGCAAAGAAAAATTTTTGAGCCGATGTGTGAAGCCAAAAACATCCCTGAGTTTTAAACTTTCCAATTCCTTCTCATTTGCTCTTTCCTTTCTTTTGTAATATGATTTATCTTTGTGATGAAAACGCACTTTTATTTATTTTCAGCTGAAAGACTAGTTCTAGTTATGACTTTACAACAGCAAAGCTCACCTTATTTTGTTTAAAGACCTTCGCTGTAATTATTTATAATTAATATAGTTTGTGATTGGCAATTATCCTCTAAATTCATGGTATATGGGCTCCCTCCAGTGGCTAATTTAGCATTCACAAATCTGAAATGTCCATTTTAAACAACTGAGCTTATTTAAGTAATGATCAGCAATGGTTTCAAAATTGCTGAGTTTAAATCTTACAAGCAGCAATAAGTTTTAGGTGAGCATATACAACCCTTTTAGAAGAAACGTAGAGCTTGACACAATGCCAGACACCATGCCAGCCTCTGAAGAGTCAAGATATAAAGTGACCTCTATCTACCAGGAGCTCAAGTCAAAGAGAGGGCACAGATGTTTATAAACAGCAAAAATCACCACCCAGCAAAACACAGAGAGGTGAGCACAATAACGATGGCATTCATAAAGTAAAGTAGGAACACCACAGAGTAAATAGCAGATAGACCAGGGAGAGCTTCGCAACAGATGGTAAAATAAGAATCTGTGGTGTGGAAAAGAAGACATTCCAATCAAAGACATGCATGTTCCAAAACCCAGATTAAAAATACGTTGATATATATGGAAAATGAAGTATTTCTATTTGACTGATTAGAGTTCACCAGGGTGACTGGTAAGAGCTAAGTATATTCAAGAAGATAGGGGTCAGAACATGGCAGACGTGAGATTCCTACAAGTAGCTAGAAGATGCCTTTTTGCTACGGTTGAATCACTGAAGTGTGTGGATTTTTTTTTTTTTTTTTTGACAGAGTCTCACTGTCACCCGAGCTGCAGTGCAATGGTGCAGTGTCGGCTCACTGCAGTGTCTGCCTCCGGGTTCAAGTGATTCTCCTGCCTCAGCCTCCTGAGAAGCTGGGACTATAGGCTCGCAGCACCGTGCCTGGCTAATTTTTTCTTTTTTTTTTTTTTTTTGTATTTTAAGTTGAGACAAGGTTTCACCATGTTGGCCAGGCTGGTCTCAAATCCCTGACCTCAGGTCATCCACCCACCTCGGCCTCCCAAAGTGCTGGGATTACAGGCATGAGCCACCATGCATGGCCCACTGAAATGTTTTTAAACATGACAGATTTCCCTTTAGGGAAAATATAGTCGTGGTATGCAGGACAGGTTGGAGCAGGAAGTGAAAGCAAGTTCAGAGGATCCAATTAGGAATATTTAGGAAAGAGCTAAATGATAAAAGAAGGTGAGTAGTAGTTTGCAAGATGGAAATACGCAGGCAGTCAAGGGATGCTAAGATCTTGGATGTATGGTAGAGAAAGGAAAAAGAGTCTATGAAGTCTCCTAGAAGTTTGATGTACGTTAAAATCAAAATTTTGTGTCTAATTTGTAGAATTTTTTTTATTTTTTATTTATTTTTTATTAAAGCTCTAGGGTACATGTGCACAACGTGCAGGTTTGTTACATATGTATACTTGTGCCACGTTGTGTGCTGCACCCATCAACTTGTCAGCAAAATGTCAAATGATGTCACCAAAAATGTATGCAGTTTCAACAATGACAATTATATTTAATAAGAGAAATAGTTACTTGGGCCACATTAAAGTTAAATTTTTGACTTGTGTAAGGAATTCCTCTCTTCGATATTTGGAATTAATGAGGTTCCGGATAGATCCCTGCTCCCACGACAATAAGAGATATGTTGTGACTCTACGTTTCCACTGGCAAAAAAGTTAATGGAAACCAGAAAAAAAAGAAGCTCGAGATGCCTGTAATTACAGTACCTGAACAGTTTACATGATAAACATGCTAAGTTTGAGTAGGAAAGAGCTGACCTTTGGGATCTTTGATGCTTTGGATATATGTCACTTGTGGCTGCCTCAATTATCTATATTTTAATAGATACTTACCCATGGTGTAGATACCAACTTCCTAAAGGTAAATGAAAAAATACAAAATAAAACAAAAAATTTCTCAGCCTCCCCCAATACTAAGGCACATATATATGATTCGGGTTCTACAATCAGATATATCTATGGGGTATTTTAATTTTGAACTGAATTATGTAGGGGCAAAGAGGTGGGGCCTGGGCCTCCCCCGCCCCCGTCGGCTATATTTTTATGAACAGGGCAGCATGTCTATGGAACCAATAGCTATGAAAGAGCTTCCTATTTAGAAGGTACTTGATTGTGGTAGAAATTGTGTGATTTTAGAGTCAGAAACTACAGTATTATTTTTCTGATGCAATGATGCATGGATATGAGAGACGCAGTCGTTCCTTTTTGGGCACGTCAGGGGGTGGGAAGGGCTCATGATATGATATCAGAAAATGTGCTTGACATTCACACTAGGTTCTGTGTTTATATTTCTCCAATGTGTTCTTAATACTTTTTTTTTTTAATGCTTAAACTAGACAGAGGTGAGTTTGTTGTCTGCAGTGGAGAATTCTGGCCAAGACACAGGCTTCTGGAAGTCATTGTAGGCAGCAAAACTTTAAAAAAAGAAACTGGGATCGTTTTTCTGATGGCTGTGTTTGTAGGCAGTGAGGAAGGAGTTACAATTAGAGTATGGAATATTGGTAGTCCTTGAAAAGCGGTCATGGAATAGCTACTATTGACGTTATCCCCCAAGCACACATGAATACAGACCAATTAAAGACAAAACTTGGGCTGATCAGGTGGAGGATGCAATAGTCTTGCCAGTTTGGACTCTACTGGTTTAGAGGTTTTTTTTTTTTTTTTTTTTTTTTTTACTACCTGAGATAAGAATGCTCAGACCAGAGAATACAATACTGGTTGTCTTGAGCCTGCCACATGGCTATTTCAGAATTCTCACATTATTGATAAACAGGCAAGAGGGGGATAAATACATTGCCTGGGTAACTGATATTGATTATTAAGAACTATATTGTAAGAAAAATATAATAAGAACATATATATCAAACACAGGAGATCCAATGTGCTTCTTCTGAGTATCCGTAGTCTCATGACTAGCTGCAAAATCAAGACTGTGGCAGCTATCCTTATTTTATTTTATACCCCTTACTACATCATGTGTTTATTTAGTTAACTAACTAAATTCTCCTTTTTCCTACTTCCATTTCTCCTTACTATTTTATATAGGGTGTGCTGATTGTGGCTAACTCTCTCATTTATTTTCCAGGCTTCAGATGATTAAGATGAGATAGTGACAGAGCAAGAGGAGAAATGAACATCAAACAGTTTTTTTTTTTTTTTTTTTTCTAGGTAAGCCATGAACCATCTGGTGGATTGGATGACATGTTCAGAGGAGGCATCTTGCTTCTCCTCTAGCCCACCCTAGTTGCACAGTGGGTGTGTGGGTGGACAAACAGAAATGTTTGATTTAGGATTGTATGTGCATAACTTCATATAGATGCATTCATGTGATCACCACATTAATTTAACCAAGACTGAGACTGGAGTCTTATCTTAGTGTGTGTCGAAAAGAAGCCAGCTAAAGCGTAATCAATACCCAGCATGGATTTATTATTTTTGTTGTTATTTGTTAGTTTTAAATAAACTGAACCGTCTAGCTTCTACCTTGGTATCAACCAAAACTTATTGTTCCTTTTTATCCACCTAGAGGTTTATTTTATAAACACAGAAAAGATGACTAAATCATGTACACAGGGATTGTATTTTTGTATCGTCAAATGTTAGACTATGAAGTATGTGAATTAAAATATACAACTTTCCATCCCTCTAGCATTTAAGTATCACTTTTGAGGCCAATTTATTTTAAAACAGAAAACAAAACAATGCACAATAAGGAGATAAAATTACATTTCAGTGATGTTCAGTATCACAAAAAATGTTATTATCACCGAACAGTGAAGACACCTGGGCACATATTTGCTAATAAAACCCCCTTGAGATCTAGCATAATGGTTCTACTCTACACTAACACAGCTCATTGTAATGGAATTTTCCTAATATAGATACCTGAATTTGATTTCTGGAGAGTTTCATTTTCATTGCTATTGGAAGACAAACTTCATACATAAACACATAAGAAAATGTTGTTCATGCAGAAACTACTTCCAGATTTTTTTCTATCTGTAGTTCTGTGTTGTTTCATATTATTTATACTTCTAGTCTGCTTCATTTTAGTTACTGGAAAAGAACTAAGGTAGACAGATACATTATAACTTCCAATTTACCAGAATTTGTAAATGCAATATCTCTAGTCGTTGTGAATGTGTCAGTTAGGAAGTATTAGCCAAAGTAGCACAAGCCAACTAAAGATAACAAAAACAATAGGCCCTTTTTCAAATAACAAGAGGCCTGAAAGTTGCTGTTTTCTGGACTGATTGATGAAGCAGCTCAATTATGACAAGTTTCCCCTGATCTTATAAGCTTTCCCCTGATGGAGCAAAGGCTACCACGACTCTCAGCATCACATTCACAAAGATAATGTCTAAACCAAAGAAATAAAGGAGACATTTTTCCCTATGCATCTCCAGTTTTACTGGACAGGAAAACCTTTCTGAGGACCCCTCAGATGGCTTCCCCTCAAGTCTCATTGGCCAGAACTGGGTCACATGTCATTTTCTCCATTACAAGCAATTAGGAATGAGATTATAATATTCACATTAGGGCAAAGTGGAGTTATTCCCTCAGACAATGGTTCCCATCAGGAGAAGGGGATGTTATTCCCCAGTGGGACATTTTTCAAAGCCTGGAGATATTCCTGGCTGTCACAACTTAGGCAGGAGGGTGTCCTACTAGCACATAGCATCTAGATGCCAAGAATGATATTGTATATGCTACAATGCCCAGGACAGCCCCCTATAACAAAAAATTATCTGGCCCAAAATATCAATAGTGCCACAGTTGAGAAACCCTATCTTAGGATTTGGCTCACCTTCCCTGGTCAAACTGCCTTTTGATATATAAATAAAATCAAGATTCCTTTCACGAGGAAACAATCGTTTCTCCCACTGGGGAAAAGAATCTATTAGATCAGTGGTTCTGAAATTTCAGAAAACATCAGAGTTATTATCTAAAGGGCCTGTTAAGCACACATTACTGGTCCCCATTCCCAGACATTCTAATTCAATATGTCTGGGATGGAGGTTCAAAACTTTGCATTAATAACAAGTTTCCAAGTGACAATTATGCAGTTGCTCTAGGCACCACATCTCCAGAACCACTGTTAGATCAGGCCCCAGGAGACTGTGAATAAACATTTATCAGTTGTGACATTAGACACCTAACTTAACCTTTTGTGGCTTCTGCTTTCTCCCTGGTAAAATGAACAATATATTAAAGGTTTACTGCTTTATATTTGGTGCCTTTATGTTTGCTTTATATTTGCTCCTACTAAACGTAGTATATTTGCTATACTAAAGTTTTATTGCTTTATATTTAAATTCTTTGTAGCCAAATTTCCCACTGAAATGATGATTCCTCCCTGCCCCATCACCAGTGGTATAAGAACAGCTGAAGTCTTGCTTAAGCTATAGTAAAAATGGAACCACTTTGACTACGAAACAGACCAGTTGAATTCCTTCTAAGGAAAAGACCAAAAACAGCTAGCTTCAATGTCAGGTGATGCGGTTTAAGTTAAGTGGTTGGGCAGCTGGCAAGACATGCTTTTCAATCCTGTGTTCAAAAAAAGCATTTGAGAAACTGCTCTAAGAGTCTAAGTGGGTTATTTACAAAACAAGAGACACAAATTGCTAGTGAGAAAATGTTCAACCTAACAAAAATCAAAGATATGCCAATTAAAACAACCATGAGATACTTTCTATGTTTCAACAAAGAAAAAGCAGAAAAGGGAAACATTGAATGTTGGCAATTTAGAGGAAAACAGTTGGAGCCACATCTCACATTATTTAGCAACTTTAACTCTAGTTGGATAACAGAGTCAAATGTGAAAGACAAATCAAATTATGGAAAAAATCAAATAGAAAATAAAATGGAATATTTTCAGATCAATGGAAGAAAGTAACCTACCCAGCTTCAAAACATGAGAACATTGCGACCTCTTAATAATGTTATTGATTATAATAATGTATCTTTGCTGATTACTATAACAAAAAGACAAAGAAAGACCTTAGAAAAATGTCAATTTAAATATATGAGAAAAGTGGTTAAGATGCATACTTTATTAGTGTTCATTTAGGTTCTAAGAAAAATAGCAAAACAAAGCAATGATACTTGGGGCCAGAATAAGAACTGACAATTCACAGAAGTCAGACTATAGTATGGACTTAAACCAAGAAGTTAAATTGAAAAACTAAAAAGAGTGGCATTAGCTTGTTGTCAATATAAAAGACATACAACACATATGTACATACATACACACGTAAAAAGAAATATAATTCATTGTGATTTGTTCAGTAGGTGGTACTTGGCACCTAGTAAAAGTTCTCTAGTGACTGACTTTGGCCTTGGACTGGGATAAAAGTTGGTAATTAATTAAATCCCCATACCTGGTTCTTCTTAAGGACATCATCTAATTTAGTTCATACAATAGCCCTCCCAGGAAAGCATTATAATCTCCACTTTACAGATGAAGACACTAAGGTTCAGAGAGGTGAAGTGACCAGCCAGCTCTTACCTGGCATCAGTGCCTGTGCTCTTCCTACTGTAATCTTGGTATCGCCCTTGGATGATGATAATAAACATCATAACCCTCATGACTAACATTTATTGAGTAGCAAGTGCTGTGCTAAGCAAATTGGCTACATTATTTTATTTAATTCTCAATATAATCCTGTTACCTATTTCCATTTATAGCTAATAAAATTAAAAGGCTATGTTTAAGGTCATAGAACTGTTAAATCCATGACTACCTGAGTCCAAAGCCCTCCTATAAGCCACTTTCTCCTATTTTGTTATTTAAAGCAACTTTAAAAAAAAATAAAAGGCAAGAAAGAGGAGAATAAGCAAAGAGATAAACACATTTTCTACTGATGATCACCCGATCAGTGTGAAAGATGCATTTGCTACTTTGTTGCAAATTAAGAAACTGGCGGGAAGGCCATGTTTGCTTTAATTTGTCTTTTTTTTTCCGAGGCGGAGTCTTGCTCTGTTGCCCAAGCTGGAGTGCAGTGGCGCGATCTCCACTCACTGTAAGCTCCGCCTCCCGGGTTCACGCCATTCTCCTGCCTCGCCCAAGTAGCTGGGACTACAGGTGCCCACCACCACGCCTGGCTAAGTTTTTTTTTTTTTTTTTTCGGTACAGACGGAGTTTCACTGTGTTAGCCAGGATGGTCCTCTATCTCCTGACCTAGTGATCTGCCCGCCTCCGCCTCCCAAAGTGCTGGGATTACAGGCGTGAGCCACTAATTTACCTCTTAATATCCACCCACACCTCCCAAGTTTAAACTTTGGTTTACAGTTGAATCTTCATCATCATATTTACCAATGCTTTATCTCCAAAGTTTGGAAGCATATAGAAAGTTGAGAATTAAAATCAACTCAACAGCTTCCTGTCTCTCAAAAAGTACATTAAATAGCTACCAACATATATGTTAGGAAAAACGTAATAATAGTGTAGGAGTGGGATAATTACAGGAGTAATAAAAATGGCTGGTGTGCATTGCATGCATTGTGGATGCCAGGCACTGTGCTGTAAGCTTTAGAAACACTGCCATTTAATCCTCACAGCACTCTAAGGTACATCATTATCCCCATTCCACAGATGAGATTAAAGTTTAGGAGGGTTAAATAAACAGTTCACTGGTAGTGTCGTGATCTGATATTCTATTTAGCACCAAAGCTTACATGTTTGACTGACGTATTAACTTGCGAAACAGGCAACTTTGAAGAAAGCCATAAATGTGACAAGTATTAGGGGATAAGTTGGTACAGGAAGATCCAGACTAACAGGTTATTTGAGGTTAAAAAGGAAAGCAGAAATACTTTGATAATGAAAGAAGAATCTCAGCAAAGGGAAGGAAGACACAGAAGACATTCAGTCTAGTATTAAAACTATTATGTCTAGTTCCCTTGTTTCCTAGTATCTGCTTTCAAGAATGGCAGTATGGTCACAGTCTCTCCGTTCATTGGGTGATAAGCTATTCTTTATTCCCTTTGGTCTCCTGAAACATGACACTAAACTTCAGGTTCCATTCAGTAATGAAATTCAAGCTTGTGCCTACAGAATTAGAAGTTTCTTTCGTTCATGACAAAATATTTGTAGAAGTATGTATTACCTATACACATTTAAAACTTATTTCAAGTTAAATTTATGTGTAAAAGCTTCAAGGATACACAATTCTTTTGTAATGGTCTCAAGGGCTCATAAGGCCTCAAACAGTAAAAATAGGTCTTCTAGTCCATGATTTAACTGAGATGAGTATGACTTGTGTTGTTCTGTGTTAGGGTGGGAAATGTCACAGGGCTTCATCTGCTCTAGTTCCTTCATTTTACAGAAACAAAAATAGAGATCAATCCAGAGGGATGATGTGACTTTGCCAAGGTGATCAGTCAGTAGGAAAAAGCAGAATATCTAATGGGAAAAGATCATGACTTGTTTTCTCCTATTCCTTTTCCTCCTTTTACAGAATCAAGTAGCTTTCAGTGAAATGATAAGTGAAAAGAAAGGTGTTCTCCAGGAGTAGGAATTAATTGGGCTTTTCTAAGAAACAGCAGAATGGCGCCATTGAAAATTATTTTTTCTTAAGTCACTATTTTTATTTATTTCTAAAACTCTAATTTTATTTTCAAGAAAGCAAGGCAGAGCCATTTAAAAGAAAATGACATTTTAAAAAACTGACAGTACAACCCTTTAGTAGGAGTAACTGGCTGCTTTACTAAAGAGTTTTATTTTGATAGACTCACAATGGTCTTTGTCCTTTATCTAACCTCATCAATACAAACCTGTTTCTGTCATCTTTGAGAACACAACTCAAACTTCACCATTGACCTAATAAAACTGAGTTTCTGGCATGGTGATTCGTAAGTAAACAACCTTCACAGTGCTAGCTTTGCAACCATACCTATAAAATGATTGCACCTGTCACACCATGACTTGCGGTCTTGAGATCAGAAGATCAACTAAATCTCCTAGTCATCTTTCTAAAAAGGGTGACCCACTTTTAATAACTAGTAATATGAACAAGCTTTCTAGCCTTAGGGCAGAAACTGATTATAAAAAGGATTTCGGGAGGCATTTCCTTCTCTTTCAAACAGACTATTATAGAATTAGATGAGGATGAGGAGACTTCAGGGATCACAGCAGGGGCAAAATGCAAGATTTGATGCAATGACTCAGTCATTTAAAATTGTGACCCAGACTCTATTGTGTCACATTCACACCTGTGCTCTATTTTTAAAAGATCTTCAGAGTCTCTGAGGCCAGCTTAATAGACAGTATCATCTCAGGCAGGAAAAGGCCAAGTATCTAAGCAAGTATTGTATAAAAATCAAAACTGATGGCTGCTACAGAACTTTTACAAGTTGATGGAAATGTATTTTGATCATGGTGATGATTGCAGTGATATAAACATTTCTCAAAATTCATTGAACTGTACATTTAAAAAGGGTGCATTTTATTGTTCAGAAATCAGATCTCAATAAAGTAGATTTTTTAAAATGAGAGCTATGTCATCCATGAACACATGTCTCTCTGGCAAAGGCAATAGAAATAATGAAGTCAGCTTTGAGCAAAGCCTAGTAAAGATTAAATACAGCATTCAAGACTTTGTGCAGTCATGAGCAGAAAGATTTTCCTGTGAGAAACTGGGGTTGATAATTAAAGATCTATTGGGAACTTTATCTCACACTCAAAGATAAAGTCACTCAATATGAGCCTCTGGAATTTGTTTTTTTCTTTATCAAACCAACCATAGAGTGTATCAGCATGTTTGATGACTTTTCAAAGGTTTGCATCCCCATATGTTTATAAAATTTATTATTAGAATTGGTGACCAGGCGTGGTGGCTCATGCCTGTAATCCCAGTACTTTGGGAGGCTGAGGCAGGCGGATCATGAGGTCAGAAGATCGAGACCATCCTGGCCAACATGGTGAAATCCCATCTCTAGTAAAAATACAAAAATTAGCTGGGTGTGGTGGCATGCACCTGTAATCCCAGCTACTTGGGAGGCTGAGGCAGAAGAATGGCTTGAACCTGGGAGGTGGAAGTTGCAGTGAGCCGAGATCATGCCACTGCACTCCAGCCTGGTGACAGAGTGATCATCTAAAAAAAAAAATTGGTAAAGCTCAAGTTTCAATATGCATTTGAACTATGAAGAGTATATATTTTTCTACTTGTTTCAACAAAATAAAGTGTGGCATAGTTCTTTTGGGATTACTGAATATATATTTTAAAAATATACTATGCAGGCTAATTTCCAAAATATGTAATATCATACATACTGAGACACAAAAGAAAGTTCACATCTTTGATTATGTTGAGTTGGCAAACTCATGTCATCTTTTCTGGATTCTTCTTTCTGTTTCTGTAAAATGAAGGGGCTAGCCTGGATAAAGCTTTAAGTTATTTCCAGCCCTAACACAGAATAACACAAATCACACAGCAAATCACGAAGCAGAAGCATATTATTACTAACTGGAAATTATCTCTTCTGTTATTGCCTACTTCTTTGTTTCTTTTGTGATGCTAGATTTGGAGAAAGAATAGCACTTAGGAGAAAATGAGAAAATGTTTGCATTATGTCATTGGATTGGAGAAAGAACAGTACTTATGAGAAAATAAGAAAATGTTTGCATTATGTTGTTGAGACACACAATAGACTCTTAGTAAATACTGGTTTCTTCTAAGCAGAATGACATTGATAGATGGAATATTCTAGAATCTGAGTTTATCTGAAAGTACAAGAAAGAAAAATAATATTTTCGAAGAGTGAAAAGTAAATAAAACTATGATTCATCTCATTAATATTATGACAAAAAATCTATAATAGATTAAAATACCTTTCACTGTAAGAAGTGGAACACACCTTTGGCTTTCAGGGAAATAATGATATATATTAGAGATTATGACATTACAGAATCTTAGATATTTACAAGATAAATTAATGTTCATCAGTATCAGTTTCCCAGAGTACCATGGTGATCCAGTAACATAAAATCCAAAACAAAAACAAAAAAAACCCTCTAAGCTTGCCTTTATTATTTTTAATTTTCTAAAGGGAAAGGCACAAAAACAACTTTTCATAGCTGTCACTTTGTATGCATAACTCAAGCTGTGATTAATATTTTAGAGATAAATATTCAGAGATAGCAGTAGAGTTTTCTTTTATCACATAAAGGCTAAATTTTATCCAAGGTTGTATTTATGCATTTACTTTAGCTTGTCAGCATCAGGCAATCATTCTCAATTTCTAACCAAGGCACACTGCTCAACTTAAGAAGGGCTGACAGAATAATGGGTTTGACCCGAGAAGCTAAACTCTTCAGAATCTGGAAGATAAAAAAATGAGAGGAAGGAAAACAAATGATGGAAGTCCAGAGCATCAGAAAAATTATATAAAATTTGGACATAAGGCTTAAAGGTAGGTGGCATGTCTTTTAATCTCACACATGGCCAAAAGTTATTCGAGGATTATCTGTGGCAATATATTCAGTTCAACACACTTTTTACTATTGATTAAAGGCCTCAAACAAAATAAAGTTACTTGCTAACCTGACTTTTGTCTGATAGAGGCATACATAAAAAGTTCATATATTGGCTTTATATGTACCTGACAATCATGATTTTAGTTTTGGAAAATTGTATGTTAACAAGATCAAAATTACAAATGAAAACTGTTAATTGTTGTTTTAAAAAAGACTAAAAAGACCAAAGCATGTAGCTGAAAGTTCTGTGAATTATGGATGCTTAGGAGAAAAACCTACAAATAAATACCTAACAAGTAGGTTCAAGTCCCATAGAAAGGAAGTGGTGCTGTATATGCAATATCTTCTGCTTAGAAAGAATTAAACTTCCACATACCCATCTCTTACTCATCTTCTAAAACCCAGCCACACAACCATTTATTTTGCAAGGCTATCAGTGTTTCTCCATGGACTGTTACTTCCTTCAAATCATCTGTTCATCCTTCTTCAAAATACCTACTATTTTGTACTGTAATTAATCTGCTGAAATGTCATTACCAACCCATTCTTCCCAGGTTTGTTTCTGCTGTGAGTTCCTTTATGAATGGGTGTGTCTAGCATTGATATAAGATGAACATAGAAAGATGCACAATAATTGCTCAATGACTTACAAATTCTTAGTTGGTGGCATCCAAACGGACCTGTATTTTGGATAGTTTAAGCTCTGCTCATCTGAAATGTCAAAGCCGTAAATAAAACATTACCTTCAGAACTACTCTGAGCTTTACCAGCTACATAGTTCTATGTCCTGAAAGAACGTAGAACTTTCAGGATGGATCCAGTTTTTGTCTCTTCTTCCTTTCATCACTTAGTGATTTCATATGTGACCTTGCCTTCACCCAACATCCTGTTTTTGGTTTATTCGGGTTCTGTTCCTGCAGTAATGGGTCAGTACCACTCTCTTTCTGTGCCCAGCCTTGGCTCCAAAACCACAGATTTGTCCAGAGACAGGCTGTTTAACAATTCTTTCCAGGTGTTTAGCTTTTGGATATTATTGTTCTAAAGTCATGGGACCCTTGCCTGTCTGCCATACTGTCCCCCAGCTGCCTCTGGTATGACCAGCTGAGATAACTTATTTTCTGATCAAAGAAGACACACTTCAAGCTCTTGCATTCACAGTCTTCAGTCTTTAGCTTCTGCACTCTTCAAAGCCCATTGTCAGGTAAACTAGCTTCATATTAATTCTGGAGTTCTGCTCTTCCCTGTTTCCTACTACTCAAGAGCTAGCAGCGCAGTCAGACTCTTTGGAGTGCCTCCACATTATGCCGCATCTACCCAGGATCTATGTCAATATCACTTTCTAGTGCTGGAAATTCGGCCTTTGTACTAGGCCATTCGAAAACACATTTCCCACCTGCTCATTGAGAATGTTTATTAGAACTTACACCTCTTCAATAGGCAATTAGGTAATCCAATGGTCTCCTAATCTTAGCTTTTCTTATACTTTTTAATAGATGTATAATAAAGTTCACTTTATTAAAAATTTTAAAAATATGTATCTGTAACAACATTTAAAAAACAGAATAATAACTGTCATCCAGAGACAAACATTGCCAATACTGTGGTGTATTTCTTTATATCTTTACTTCTACAATACATAAATACAAACTGTTACTATAAAAATGGCATTTGTTACCCTTCACAATATCTTTTTTGTATAATAAAATCCATTTTCATATCAATATAGTTTTCTCACATTATTTTAATAGGTAAACTGCATTCCACTGTACACATTACCAATGCTTGTAAAAATAAGTCCTTATGGTTGGAATTCAGGTAGCTCCCATTATTTTGCTATTAAAAATAGCACTACAATGGACATTTTGATAATAAATGTGCACTAGCCAGATTAGTCCTAAATGTGGAATCAGTTAAAAGGAGCTACATTATAAGAATCTTTGATACTTATTAGCCTTTACAATGGTTGTTCCTAAAGGTTACTCATCCACTAGTACATCCTCAAAATTGTCATCAATATTCAGTATTATTAATACTTTTAAATGTTTGACACTAACATATAAGAGAGGACTATTTTTCCAGTAACAGACAATGTTACTGCAGATTGTTCACAGCACTGCACCCTCCAGATTAAGCTCTGAGATCAGAATCCTTACAGGATACAAATATGTGGAGACTGAGGGAAGCCAAGGGTAATTGGAGAACTTGCCTATTGGAAATAGGCCCAGAAAGATCTTTTATCATGGAAGGATAAGCAAACTACAGAAATAAAAACAACAAGGGTTTGTGAAATGCTGAAACATTTAAAGAACTGAAGATACTACATTCAACATGAAGAGCAAAATACGTTCAAAACATTACTGATAGTAACTAGGAAAATAAGTTATTTATTTTTTCTATATATATATTTAAAAAGGATTCTAGGAAACAGGAAAAGAAAGATGAGACCAAGGTGCAAGGAATGAGTAGAAAATTTGATTAGTGAATTAAGAAAAAGATGTAAGGAAAAGAAAAATATAATTCCAGGATGCAAAGCTGAATGGGAACTAGCAAACGGCCTAAATGATATTACATGAGGAACAGACAGATACCTTTCCTATTGAGAATGGTATTATGCTGTATACTATTCATTCATACCAACAAACAATTCTGGGCATCTATGGTGCATATCAACATTTGAGGATAAATAATAAAAATCCAAGTGTGTAAAGAAATCACCTTGTAGAGGGGGAGGCAGATTGGAAACATTGTAACAGGCTGAGGTCTTGAACTGAGGCTGAGAGTCAGAGTAGCAGGAGCACCAGTGAAGGAAAGATTAACTACCTAGAGCAGTTAGGAAGCTTTTCACTAAAGATGGAACCTGTAAGTCAGGACCTTTAAAATGAAGAACTTTGGCCAGATTCCAGAGTGACAGAAGATATTCCAGGGATAGAAAACCGCATGAGCGAAGTTCTCAACTCCATCTATTTTTCAAGAATCCTTAGTATACTGGTTCTTAACATTTTGAAGAATAACCAGTTCTTTAAAAAAACAAACAAACAAAAAAAAACCTTTGCCTGGAAAACATGCAAATTATAAGCATGTACATTTACATGTCAATGTTATGACAATTTCAGCTGTTAAAAATGTTATATGACTACAGAGTATGAAAATTATTTTTTCAATGGGTTAGCTCTATTGTACTTAGTTAATAATCACAAGTCTTATAGCCTATTAAAAAGTTACAAGAAAACTCAGAATTTTTTAAAAATGTGGTAAAACAAAGTAGAAGTACAGTTTTCAGCATTTAAATTACTTTTTCTCTGAAGGTCTAAACAACAAGTTAAACGTTCATTGATAGCACTAGGGTTGAAAACACAGATGTTCAATTTCTTTAAATAACTTCTCTTCCTACAGAATGGTTGTGTCCTATGAGACATAAGTTCATCCAAATATAATATGGTCCACATATGGAAGCAATCACATTCCATTTTTGGAACCAGTTGACAGAACTCTGTCACTGCACAAAATACAAGCTTCCTCCTGCCCCTTTTCTTTTTTTATGCAGCAAAAGTTCATGTAACAACACAAAATAACTCTCATGACTGAGAATTTGGCAATGTTTCATTTTCCACCATATCAGGGTGGGAACCAAAAGAGACCAAACATGACTGATAATAACATTAGAGAAGCCTGTTCTCGCAGCTTATGTGCAGGTGGGAATCATTAACGGTAACCAAATCTTCATAACAATCATTTTGTCCTTAAATATAGCTAAACATTGAACTCCATGTGGCAAGACAGAGGGTTAGTAGACAGGCATAAAAATTCTGCTTCATTCTTAACATCTCCAATTCAAGTCCCTGAATGGATTATTGCAAAGTCAGAACCCCATTCCTCTTGGATAATGTAGCAGGAATAGCACAGGCTTGGTAGTTATTAGAGGGGAGAAAGAAGAATGGATATGGAGTAAGAAGCCAAACTCCAGACCTTTAACTCTGGGAAATCTTCAAAAGACACCACTTACATTTAATAGGTTTCTGTTTTCTTGAATGGAAAATGAGACTATATAGTGCAAAATGGAAAAATGAGAATATGTGGGACAACTCTTTTGAACATCAGAAAGTTTATAAGCCTAGCTTTATGAATAAAGAATCATTATTGATACATGGAATAAACATTTTACAACAAAGTTCTTTGGTAGCGTTGACAATTAACAAACCACCAAAGGTGGCAGGAAAAAAAGCATAAACTGCTTCTCAGGCACCTGCATTATTTAGCTTACTGCTACATTTCAAAGTATGTATAGACCCAATTAGCTATGGGTTAAACATATATTTTACACACACACACAGCCAATTGTCTTTCTTCTTTCCAAACCATCTTTGGTCTACTTCACCTCTATGATAGGATTGAACGGTCTCATCCAATAGCTGTGTGACTCTTGGGCTTCATTCACTGTTTAGTACACTGTTGTTGGAAATGATACCATTTGCCAGGTATTATGTCTGTTCTGTGTGTTTATTATATCGCGTGCATATGTTTTAAGTAGTTTCCAGCTCTCTGAAATAGAGGGGAGGCAGTTGCTCCTTAAAAGCTACCTGAAATAATTTGGAAATTTCTCAGCTGAACGATCTTTTAAAATTGCAAAATGAAGACAGCCTTTGCACTGACCTTAAACCCTTTCAAATATTAAGTCTTGTTTGCTTTCTGCTAAAACTACAAATACTAAAGAGAATTTACTACTTTCAGGAAATTATTATAATTCTCATTTAAACACTGATACAACTGCTCTAATGAGTCAAAAGCCTTTGAAAGTTTAACCGGCAAACCAAAACCTATTCAGAGACCTATAATCATTGTATCTCATGTATAATAATATAAATGTGTGAATGAACAGACATGAAAAGTCAAAATATGAATGTAGAAAAGTAAGCAATAACATGCATAGGCCAGGGGACGGGGGGCAGAGAAAGCTTTATTGGAGAAGGCAAGCCAGAATGCAAAGAACACTGGGTAAATTCCATGAAAATAAAATGATGGCATTTGAGTAATAAAATAAATGTGACCCATAATTTCAAAATGTAGAGAGCATAAGCTTTAAGATTAAATTAGTGTTAGAACTTTGTTATGTTTGATAACTATTTTATATACAATTATTTGAAGTACAAAATAAATCTGATGCTTTTTAATTAGTATTTGAAAACCTACATAGTATTTTCTAAAATCCCTAGGATGAAATGTATCAATGTGTTTGTGTCGGTGCTGATATGTTGAGAGAAGGGTGCTGATTAGGGGGAAAGGGAATATCTATGTGTTTTTGAAATGATACAGTTTAACAATTTCTTACATATAATATTGGGTCTTCCAAAATGCAAAATAGATTTGTAAATAGTAACTTTTAGTCTGAAGCTGGAAATACTTGGGTAATTACAAACTTAGCAGAAGTCATTGCTACTTTGAAATAAACTAAAAAAAGAATTAAGGTTTTTATGAAAGCCCATTAGTTCTCATTTTAATATTTAGCACGTTGTAAGAAACATTAGTAAAGCTTATTAATAAGATTCTAAATGAAGTAAAGAGAATGTAAAGTGTTTTGTAGGTCACAGGTTTTATGGTGACAATATGCCCACTGTGACAAGGTCATGCTGTGAAGATGGTGGAGACATGAGTTCATATTTTTGCTCTGCCATCTATTAGATATGTGACTCTAGGTAAGTTATACAAATTCTAAAGGTTTTTTATTTGTATTATGGCCATAATCCTAGTATTTCACCTCATAATGTTGTTTTGATAATCAGATTATCTGAGATGATATTCATATATCACTTGACAGAGTAAACTGGAAATGCTCAGTTTATTCTACCATTTTTATTGAGAAATAATAGCTATATTGCAGATGTCATACATTTTTTATCACCATTAAAAGCCATTAAATAATTTCCTCATTTCAACTATTTGCCAAAAACTTATTTTATTAAAGTGAGAGAGATATTAGGGATTTACTATGTACCTATAAACAGGAATTTATCAGATTTGAAAAATCATCCCAAGGTTTTTAGACAAGTGGTGCTTTATAAGACAAATATTTAAAAAATACAGTATAATCACTTTTGTTAAATTTCCTAGAAGTCATAGAAGAAGATAATAATGTAAGCATTATTATATCATTATTTAGTTTGATATTAATATATCAAACTAAAAATAAGCTTAAGAGTGATCTAGTACCTTAAAAATGAAATTAATGAGAATTGAAAGTAAGGCCCTAAATCTGTTAAATCATATTTGAACTAAACAAAATTAATCTAATTTCTTTTTCCAAGGCATCTTTGCTCCTGAAATCTAAATAGCTTGCTTACTTAGGCTCACTTAAAAATTATTATTTTGCTGTCCACACCAATACAAAGCTATCGTGTTGTGAACTCTGCTCAATCTCAACCATTTCTCTTCTTACAAGACTTATCTTAAAATTATTCAGCCCAGACCCTAAACTCGTTAAATATTGTGCCTTAGTTTCCCATTTTAAGACAATATTAACCCGAAGTAGTTTACCCATTTTTTACAATAGTTCTGATAAATTTAACTTTACTTCATCAATAAATTTTTCTAGTGGACTTTTGGGGAGTTGACAGTTGACATCAGATTTTAAGAGGGTAATCTCTTATATTATTTAGAGAGACAAAATATGAATGAGTACCAGATACCTACTTGATGGTAAAAGGTAAAGTGTTCTTTCCATGGATACACACATAAATCTGAACACATACAGAGGAAGCTAAATAAACTGACATACTTTGAACCAGGCATTGTGTGCCATTCGAAGCACTCCAGTGGATTGTTCTATAGTGCATGCAAGTCAGGAGACAGATACTGATTGTGCATCAGTAGGAAATGCAATGCCACGTTAGGGGATTGTATATATCCAGTGGTGATCATTAGAACTTTCCCCATCCTTTTGAAATTGGAAAAAGAGAAGAATTCAATTAATAATATTATATGCTAAAATATGCTGACAATAATTCAAACTACATTTAGACCTTCTTAGAAAAGCTGTTGATAAGAAAGACTGGCATTCCTGGGTCATTATTTGTCCCTTTTCTCTTGAACAGTTCTTCTCTGAACTGCATTTGGCTCTCTCCCAAGAGCATAGAGAACAATCTTAAACTATCTTGGCTTCCACGTCTAAGAAATGGAAATAGTACTGACAATCTTACTATAGTTTAAGAATATTGGAAAGAGAATTGTGATAATTTTTTAAAAAGTAAACTTTTACTTTCTGGTTGGGTTTCTCACTTTTGGGAACAGGGTATGATCACTCTGGGCAAGGGTTCTGGAAAATTATTCAGAAGAGTGATTTACCAAATTGAATCTTTTGGCTGGAGACGGAATGTTCCTCTAAATGTAGATAATTTCTCAGTTCCTCAACAGGAGAATGAATCC
Organism: Piliocolobus tephrosceles; assembly: GCF_002776525.5. Taxonomy (NCBI): domain Eukaryota; kingdom Metazoa; phylum Chordata; class Mammalia; order Primates; family Cercopithecidae; genus Piliocolobus; species Piliocolobus tephrosceles. The sequence goes on along the minus strand of NC_045435.1, from coordinate 145,993,683 downwards.
TTGTGGCCACTGGGTGTGGGTTCAGTAAGGAAGGGAAGGTCAGAGAAGGAACAGTGTCACCATGCAGTGCTGCAATGCGTGTTAACTAGAAACACTATAATTTAACCTGCAGAGTAAAGTACTTCTAGCTATACCCTCCTCATATAAAATGATTTTCTCAGGTTGTGTATCTGAAATAACTCATTAACAGAAAAAACTGACACATTCCATTTCCCCAACCTGATGTTAGATGGGACTACCTACATGAATTTATGAGGTGGTATTGCAGATTCACTCAAAAGCATTTACTCAATGACTATTAGATTCCAGGTATTATGTTCATCCTTACAGTGATGGCATTTAATATTCCACTATAAAAGTGGATTTCAACAAATATTATATCAACCCATATCATTTTGTTTATTTTGTTTATCTCTGGGAAGCTGCTACATCAAAAGCCTTGTCTTTATTAAAATGTAAATCAAAAGATGTTTGCTATTCTTTCTGCTTATACAAAGGTTATTGTGTTTCTATCAAATTCAGATGACAGTATCAGATGCTTGGCTTCCCAAAGAGAGATTAGAAGTCTTACTTGGTGGGGATTAGTAATTCTACCTCCTATACCATTCGGCAGCCATCCTCCCACACTTTGATCACAATACTAATTCATCATAGATCCATGCCTCATAATGATCCATCTGTCTAGATTTCCTCATCAGTAGTTGTTAAAATTAGGCAAGGATTTGTTGGTTGGTTATTTTTGTTCACAGCCACATTAATGCAAGCCCTAAAGTAATCAGTTTGTATTATGTGGCCTTTCATGCAGGGTGCACAGATTTGCAGCTTGTTTGGTTTATCTAGGCTCATGCTTGTGAGGCAGCTGTTAGGCATTTAGTTAATAAAATCCTCTTCCTCCGGGAAACTGTGCTTTGTCCGTTCACAGGGAGACACATGTAGCCTACAGTTTAACATTGGAAGCATCTTAAATCACTCTTAAAAAAAATGAAGATGGCTCCAGAATTTTAGTAGACAGGGAACCTAAAACTAGCAGACTAATTCAAGCATGACAGAACGTGGTCACAGTGTTTATTTTAATTTTCTTGAAGTGGGTCAGTTAACATTTATATTTTTTAGCTAAATCACATTGACTTCAAGTGTTAGTAAGTAAATTATCTTCAAATGTACTTAAACTATTCAGTCTCTAAACTGTCTTCTATTCAGTGCTTCTGTTTGACTTTTTTTTTTTGGTCTTATCTCTCTTTTTCAAATATTGAAGAAATGAAAATATGTGAGATTAAACCTTTCTCATTTGATTGTGTTCCTACCAAAAGATCGTATCAATGAAAACTCATTCACATACCTCATTAAAATTCAGTCCCTAGATGAGCAAATTTAATTGGCATGAAGTCGAGATACATAATTATTTAAATTATGAACATTTCTAGAAACAGGAGATTATGAAGAAAGGCATCTATTTACAGTGCATCACTTCACTGTACTGGAAGCTACAATAAAAACAAACACTACATTGCTGCTGAAAAGGAAGTGAAATATAAAATTATGAATGTATAGCATCTTAAGAAAGAGTTTTACTTGAAATATTCTAAATGCCCCTTGGTTTATTTTTATTAAAAAGCCACTTCATTATCTGAAGGATAAAGTCTTTATTTTACCAAGAGTTCATTTCAAATCCAAGAATGTTGTGGTAAATTACTTTGATGTTTAGCCCACACAGATTTGAACACTAAAAAAATGGCAAAAAATTCATTAAAAAAATCCAAAATTAGTATGTGTGCAAATACCACAAGCATGACTTGGTTAATATAAGTCACCAAAAGTATGTTTAATAGAAATCCAGAGTGTAAAAATTACTTTAAGAATGAGTAGAAATACAAAAAAAGAGTTGGTTGTTTGTTAACGCCTTACATACTTCTCCGTCATTCCATTCACATGGCATTTTTTCCTTACTGCTCAAAAACTCTAGGTGCTGTGACTTGACGGTACTGAAGTTATCTGGGATTAGATACTTCTTTTTAGAATCTCAGAAACAGAGCTTATATTTCATTAAAATTCTATATACTATAGAACTGCTGACACTATAATTCTCATTTCCCCAAAAGCACCTTGGGTTGAGGTTATTTTTCCTTAAGATGGCATTATTATTATTGCAGGTATTTGCCAGTTCAAGACAATGTAAATAGAATTGTAAGCATGAACCATTTAATAGCATTGTGTAACTTTGGAAGTACTATCATGCCTTTTTTTAAATGTAGGTGTATCTCATTTCAATTCTTTTAATGTTCTAGTTTTAACTTTTTTCTGTTACAAGGTAAAATAAGTAAATATGCTTCTTTGCAAATATTGTCTGTATTGATGCTTTGTATTAGTGTTTACAGTAAAGCAACTGGTTCATTCAAGAGATCTTGAACTACCCCTTACCACTGCTCAACCCATACACAAAGAAACAAAACAAAAACAACAAAGTGCTTTATATCCCAGTACAAAACCAATAAGTAGGTCAACTGCACAGAGCATTAGGAAGATGAAATATCAAGGGTAAGTTGGAAATCAGGGACTTATTTAGAAATTAGTCAAAAAGCAAAGACACCTCATACCTTTGATGAGATTCAGGCAAACTGACGGCTAGTTGGAAAATTTTTGTCCCTAGTGAAGGAACTTTACCAAACACAGCAAAAATAACTCAGAATGAGGTTTTCTAGCTGAGACTACCATGGCTATGGTTCTTATTACACTGGTCAGTGGCAGCTGAAAAGCTAAAATGGTTTCATCAAATTCCAGGGTAAAAGCAGAAAAGGTGACTAGTAACAGCCAAGTATGCACTAGATTTTGTTTTAAAAGATATATTTCAAATCTTGTACTCCAACATGAAAAAGGACTCTTTCTTGTTAGATGTCCATGAATATTGAAGGTATATTATTGTACATTAAAAGCATAATGTATATCACAAGGTAAAAACTCTATAGATCGTATTTTGTTAACCACAATGCAACAAAACTTGAAATACATAATTAAAATAAAGAGAAAATTTGAATATTCAAAGCTAATAAAGATTTTCTAGATAGATTTTGTCAACTTAAATAACAAATACTCTACATTTTTTTCTGGTATTTGAATCTTACTTTACTATTTAAATTTGTTCTTCAAACTAACCCTCCACATTACTGATTTGATTTTCTGTTGGGCTGATCATCTGCTTTACTGATTCTAAGGCATATTTTAAATTTTACACTTATGTCTAAAATACAATCTGCACCCAACTAATACTTATTCTAGATGTTAGAGAGAGTATAAGCAAAAAGAGCAAGAAAAATGGCACATATTTCTATACCCCGAAGTCACTATTTTAATCACAAATAATATACTTGTATATAGTCAATTACATATGCTTTGGCATAAATTTTTCCAGTATAGCCTACATGGGAAGTGCTTTGTAACTGTATTTTTAACACTCTACTGTTAGTCTGTTCAAGTAAACATTCTCTACAAAAGACACTTGAAATAATTCATACTAAATTTTGGAAAAGATCTGCTACCCATTCCTTATTGTTTGATATTTGGGGTATTTTTAAACATTCAGTGTAATAAACAAAAGCACTGTAGCAGGTATCTTTATTTGCCAAATACTCCTAGAAGACACTTTTGTGTGTAAAAGGAAACTTAGCTTTAGATCTGAATTAGCATTGACGAATTACCCTCTGGAAAGATATATCAATTTCCAATCCCATTCTGGATGTCGATTAGTATTAGCTCCCCCACACTCCCACTGCTGCTGGTTATTATCATGTTTATAGTAGATTTAGTAGATGAAAAATCACATATCTTAAAATTTGTCTGTTTTGCTAATTAGTTTGAAGGGAAGAAAGAGAATCCATTAAAGAATTATTATCCCTAAAATGGAGAAGACACAGGATATTTTGGAGAAACAAAATCTTCAAAGTCTGACCAGGTGCAGTGGCTCATGCCTGTAATCCCAGCACTTTGGGAAGCCGAGGTGGGTGGATCACTTGAGGTCAGGAGTTCGAGGCCAGCCTGGCCAACATGGTGAAACCTCCTCTCTGCTAAAAATACAAAAATTAGCTGGGTGTGGTGGTGCATGCCTGTAATCCCAGCTGCTTAGAAGGCCGAGGCAAGAGAATCGCTCGTACTCAGGAGGTGGAGGTTGCAGTGAGCTGAGATCAGGCCATTGAACTCCAGCCTGGGCAACAGAGTGAGACTCCGTCTCCAAAAAAACACCTTATGAATCTACCATTTCTAGAGAGAATGGTGGTGCTTCTGATAAAGATGAAGGAGTTTTATCAAGTGGAAAGCATTGGAATAGAGACCTACTGGTCTCATTTGCTATGCCATTTGCTATTGGAATAGAGATCTACTGGTCTCATTTGCTATGACATTCTTTTAAAGTTTCATGTACTGAAGCTGTGCTTCTTTGGTTGACTATAAACTCTCAGCTTTCTGCTTCACTTTATGAAGTTTTAGAGTCCTATACATGGGAACAGAAAAAAAATTGTCATGGACTCTTTTTATAGTTTATTTGGAAAAAAGTCATTAAAAACCATTAATTTGTTATCTTTACAAGAGTCATATCTGTACCCTCAGTGGCTAAGTGGAGTCTCTTGACTCAGAGCTATGCTTTTTCTTTTTTCCACTATATTCATTGGTGTATGTTCAGTATATCATCGATTTAACACTCTAGTCAGTCATTAAGCAAAATATCTAGTGAATGCAAACTAGGAACTTAAAGTATACTTCATAACTGTAGATGACTCACACATGTAAAATACTTGCTATGTAACATATACATTTAACAAGTTATATGACAGCTAATCTGGATTTACTGCTCAAGGAGGAGTTTTGTGCTTTGAGTTAGAGATGGAGCACAGTTTTGCAACCTGGAATATTTGAGAATGCTTTTAAATATGCTGTAATAAGCTGAGAATACAGTAGGCACTAAATCAATGTTTAGTCAAATTTTAAACTGTGGAAAAATTTAGCAATGGGGGATATGATTGAAAAGCAAAAATGAAAATCTTCTGCATGCTATATGACCTATGCTCAGACAGTGGATGAGTCTTAAGGCAGGCCTTTCCTAATTAAGTGTGTAAACAGAAAAGCAAGAGGCCAAAACAATGACAGGAAACTAAAGAAATGAACGATCCAAGACTTATTAATGACTCCACTTGAAAGTGGAAGAAGTTACTATTATTGTTGTTATTTGGTTTTTCTATCTGAAAATAGAACAAGTAAAAGTAGTGACTTTTAAGTGAAGAGTTTGTAATTCTAAAATTGTCTTTCTTGATATTTCAGATAATTGTAGGTGGTTTACCTGAATGATATATTTTCATTCCTCAAATTGGATTATATGTGAAATGCTCATAATTTTTACATTAATACTCATGTCAATAGTTTTAGTGAACAGTATACATGAGAGGAAAAGAGAAATAATAGCAGAGGGTATTACATGGTCTGTGGTTTAAAAAACAACAACAATAAATTATTCATTACTTTTGACATTATTCCTCTTTGTCTTTATTCCAATATCATTTTATAATTCTATAACATGGTGTTTGTCTTTTTACTGGCAGAGAAGTGTGCAGTGCTTAAGTCACTTTATCTTCCTATTTTTAATTATTTAGGCTAAATTTTCAGAATGAAATGACTTCTTGACAGTGAGATCTTGTGATATTAATCAATGTCTTTATCTTCCGACTTATCGTTATTCATTAGCTTCAAGGTTATATTTCAAATACTTGCCCTAGATCCCAACTTCTAAGAGAAAATATTCAAATCCTTTCTACTTTTGTCAAACAGACAGCCTTAATTTAAAATCTCTTCACTTGCTATCAGATTGCTTCATAATGCATTAAATCGTATCATGGACATGGTCTTCTCTAATAACATTTGTTTGAAGAGCTGTCTTTTATATCTTTCTCTGATAGTATTATTATAAATATTGCCAAAGGATTTAGAGAATGTTGAAGAATAATGTTAGTATTTGGTCTTCATTCATTCATTCACACATGTACTATGGTGAACCAAATATCAGGAACTGAGTTTGGCACTAAGAGTTCAAAGATGTAAAATACATGTTGCCTGGCATCAGGGAGTTTGACATTTCATTTCGGTTGCAAACATAATTACAATTATAATGCACTTTGAAAGCTGCCTGCCTTTCTAGGATGGAATGTTCTATATTTTGATATCGTTGCGGGCTATAAGGATGTAGGCATTTACCAATATATACTCAACAGTGCACTTACTACCCGCGTATTTCACTATGTAAATCATATCTCAATTCAAAAAAGGTAAGCAAAACAAGTAGTGGGAGGCAGACTGTGAGCAGAGAAGTTTGGGAACAGTTTCTTGCAACAGCCGCATTTCCACTTCAAGAGAACATGATTCACATGCATATTAAAAGCTCTGATAATTGCTGCAGGCAGACTAGAATTAGCTTTGTTTAACCCAGTATTTACTAAATTTAACCATATAACTCCCCTTTTTCTTTTAACAGTAGCTCATACTACCATCCTGCAGAACCAGCATTCTTCAGAACACACTTAGGACAATGACAAATTCAGAGATTTTTAAGAAACTTTTCTAGCATCTTCCATTTTTGATATTATTGAAAATAAAATGTGGAATTACACACTCTGAATAACTTTTCCAAAGTTTCTCTGCCACATTTCTAGACAAAGACTTTCGTGTGCCTTCCTCTGAGCTCCCGCTATAAACATTTTCTAAACACCATAAGAATAACAATCTCCTATTAGAATAATCATCACATTGCATTGAAATCATTTCCAGGGATTGAGAAAACATGTTCTGAGAGTCAAATCTAGCCAAAGTATGTTTTGGTATAGTGGTTTTCAAATTTTTAAATGGTTAAAAGGAAACAAACAAAGAGAATATGCAACAGAGACCGTAGGTGTCCCCCAAAGCCTAAACTGTGTACCATCAGGCCGTTTAGAAAAAGTATACTGACCCCTGGTTTATGAGACTCTGTCTCATAAGATTTTAGCTTTTTGAGAGAGATACTGTGACTTGACGCTATGACCGGGGCTTGACAGACGCGGTGCTTCAAACACAGTTGTGTACGATATATATTTTTCAAGGAAAAAAAGATTAAAAATTGCATGCTATAACTCCAGGGATTTGGGGTAATTGTTACAGCTGTGACATTTTGAATATGCTGCGTTTTATTTATTTGTTGTATTTAATGTATAGATATTATAGAGATATTAGTAGGTTTTTTTTTAGGTCTGGGTTTCAAGAGACTTCAGAGCTTACAGATAGAAAGCTGTGAGTCATTAGTATAGGCTTAATTAAGCCCTGAAAGTGACTGAGATCACTCTGGAAGAATCATTCAGTGATAAGAAGAGGGTTGGGCCGGGCGCGGTGGCTCAAGCCTGTAATCCCAGCACTTTGGGAGGCCCAGACGTGCGGATCACGAGGTCAGGAGATCGAGACCATCCTGGCTAACACGGTGAAACCCCGTCTCTACTAAAAAATACAAAAAACTAGCCGGACGAGGTGGCCCGCGCCTGTAGTCCCAGCTACTCGGGAGGCTGGGGCAGGAGAATGGCGTGAACCCGGGAGGCGGAGCTTGCAGTGAGCTGAGATCCGGTCACAGCATGCCAGCCTGGGAGATAGTGAGACTCCGCCTCAAAAAAAAAAAAAAAAAAAAAAAAAAAGATGAAATAGAACTTCTTTTCCTTCATGCTCTAGGATATATAATTTTGTGGGGTGGAGTAAAGTAAATATAATTGGTGGAGTTAGGCAACTGGCAACTGTCCCCACACTGGCAGCTCTAACAAGTAAAGTCAAGACAATCGGAGATTTGAGGAAGCTGGAGTTATTTCCCTGTTTTGACAACAACTATGCAGATTGATCTATAACACTGCTTAATGGCTGACTTCAATACATGCCAGCTTTACAGAATATATTAAAATATGAACATACATTTGAACTCATTTAAGAAAAACAAATACTGAAGAACGAAGCATCAATTAAATGGCATATTTAACCACACCCTTCACTCCCCCAAATCACGTAACACTTGGAGTATGTATTTGCACCATCAGTAATAGGCAATCATTAAATACAGAAATTGATGCTATTCTTAGAGGATGCCAAATGTATTAAGAGTTATATAATCCATTTGCTCATGCACCTATGACAAGATATGTCACATTACTTAAAGACAAAAAACAGAGGTTCTTAAATCTTGTATTTCTTTATTTTTCATATGCCCAGAAGTAAATGTTATGATATCAAAACAATCAATAGAAGTTATGTTTATTCTTCTTTAAAAAAAGGTAGGATTTTTTATTTACAAGGATTGTGAAAATGCAATAGATGGAGAAAACACCTAAAAAAATGAGACACACATATGTACAGAATAAGAAGCCAAGAATGTATTTCTTCAAAAGGTCCTCAGAGATGATTATAAATACCTCTATGCTCACAAACTAGAAAATCTATAGAAAATGGATAAATTCCTGGAAACACAATCTCCCAAGATTGAATCAGGAAGCAGCTGAAACCCTGAACACCATCAAGTTTTGAAACTGAATCAGTAATGAAAAAAAAAAAAAAAAAAAACCCTACCAACCAAAAGATGCCCCAGAACAGATAGATTCACAGCCAAATTCTACCAGACATACAAGAAGAGCTGGTACCAATCCTACTGAAACTATTTCAAACAATTGAGGAGGTAGCGCTTCTTCCTAACTCATGTTATGAAGACACCAGCACTCTGATTAAAAAAAAAAACAAAACAAAAACAAACAAACAAAAAAAACACACCTGGCAAAGACACAATGAGAAAAGAAAATGACAGGTCAATATTCCTGATGAACCAAGGAGGTGAAAGATCTCTACAAGGAGAAATACAAAACACTGCTACAAGAAATCATAGATAACATGGACAAATGGGAAAATATTCCATGCTCATGAATTGGATTAATCAATATATTTAAAATGGCCATAGTGCTCAAAGCAATCTACAGATTCAATGCTATTCCTATCATGCTACCGATGTCATTTTTCACAGAATTAGAAAAAAAAAAAACTTTTATAAAAATCATGTGGAACTAAAAAAGAGCCCTAATAGACAGAGCAAAGCAATCATAAGCAAAAAAGAACAAAGCTAGAGGCATCACATTGCCCAAATTCAAACTATACTATAAAGCTACAACAACCAAAACTGCATGATACTGGTACAAAAGCAGGTATGTATACCAATGGAACAGAATAGACAACCCAGAAATAGAGTCACACACGTATAGCCATTTGATCTTTGTTCTTATAGGAAGAACAAAAGTTGGCAAGTGAGACCCAGTTAAACCAAAGGGCTTCCACGCAGCAAAAGAAATGATCAACAGAGTAAACAGACAACCTACAGAATGGGAGAAAATATTCATAAGCTACACATCTGTCCAAGGTCTAATATGGAATCTATAGGGAACTTCAACAACTGAACAAACAAAAAACAAATTGCCCTGTTTAAAAAATGGGGAAAAGACATGAACATACACTTCTCAAAAGAAGACATACAAGTGACCAACAAACATGAAAAAATGCTCCACATTATTAATCATCAGAGAAAGGCAAATCATAACCACCATGAGATACCACGTCACACTAGTAAGAATGGCTATTATGAAAAAGTCAAAAAACAACACATGTTGGAGAGGCTGGAAAGAAAAGTGAACGTTTACACACTGTTGGTGGAAATGTAAATTAGTCCAGCCACTGGGAAAGCAGTTTGGAGATTTCCCACCGCACTTAGAACTACTGGCTGGGCGCGGTGGCTCAAGCCTGTAATCCCAGCACTTTGGGAGGCCGAGACGGGCGGATCACGAGGTCAGGAGATCGAGACCATCCAGGCTAACACGGTGAAACCCCGTCTCTACTAAAAAAATACAAAAATCTAACCGGGCGAGGTGGCGGGCGCCTGTAGTCCCAGCTACTCCAGAGGCTGAGGCAGGAAAATGGTGGGAACCCGGGAGGCGGAGCTTGCAGTGAGCTGAGATCCGGCCATTGCACTCCAGCCCCGGAGATAGAGCGAGACTCCGTCTCAAAAAAAACCACAAAAAACCAGAACTACTATTTGACCCAGCAATCCCAATACTAGATATAGAACCAAAAGAATACAAATCATTCTATCAAAAACACGCATGCACTTGCATGTTCCTCATGGCACTATTTACAATAGCAAAGATATGGAATCAACCTAGGTGTTTATTAGTGGTGGACTGGATTAAAATATGTGGTACATACATAACATGGAATATTATGCAGCCATAAAATAGAACAAAATTGTATTCTTTGCAGCAACATGGACGCAGTTGGAGTCTATTATCATAAGGTAGTTAATACAGGAACAGAAAACCATATACCACAAGTTCTCACCTATAAGTGGAAGCATTGGGTATTCATGGACATAAACTGGGGACTATTAGAAGAGGGAGGGAAGGGAGGCAATGGTTAATAAACTAACCCTTGAGTTAACCATAGTATCACATAATGTGCCCATGTAACAAACCTACACATGTAACTCCTGAATCTAAAATAAAAGTTGAAACGAAAATCCTGGAATAAAATAAAGTCAAACATGAATGCTGAAAAGTTAAAACAATATATTTCTCCCTCAAAATTACCAAAATTATCCTTTCATTTGTGGTAAAAGCCAGAGCACATAACCAATGAGATAATAGCTCAATCAACTGCAGAAATAAGCAATTTATGCGTTAAAAAAGTAAGTAGTAACTCCTGTTTCCTGGAAAATGGAACAGATGTATATTTCCCTATTCCTCCCACTAAACACTGAAAACCCTGGACATTATACACAATGCAAACATAAAAACACTCTTAAAGGTGAAGAGAAGAAGACAAATTCACAAGGTACTATAAAATCCAAGGAATAATACAATAGTTAGCTTCCTGAGTTTCTTTTTTGTCATTTCTCCCAGACTTAAGTCTGAAAAAGCCAGCTCCCAAACATGCCAAAGAGTGCAGATGAAAAAAGCCCTAACAAAATCCTGTCCTCTTTAGTCAAGGGACAGAAGACGGGCAACCTAGTATCACAGAAAACTTTTAGACAATAACTGCTCGACCCCAGTGAAACACCAGAAAAAATAATTGTGGCCCCAACACCATCCATGCCACAAAACGCTGTATGTGGATCCTAGATTTCAACCTCTCTAATCTATAACAAGCAATCCTTGTCTCCTGTACCCTGTACCATTCAAGATAGTGTCAGAGAAAGCCAAATGGGGAGCTGGAACATTCATCTATATCCAGGGAGTAATAAGGCCCCACCTCCATGGTATTAGTGGAGACAAGTGGGGAGCAGTAATAACAAACCCACTGCTCTCAGCCAAAGCATTTTGAAGAGAGGTGTAGTAAGGAGCCAGAATTTCCCCCCCTCCCCACAAAATTAAAAAGGAGTCTCTCCTCACTTAGGTGGTCAACTGAGGCCCATTGGGAAACCTGGACTTCTACCCCTACTTGGCAGTAAGAAAGTGGTGCCCTCCTTCTCCTGCTACAGTAGTGGCAGAGGAAGCCAGCTAATTCTAACAAGACACATACAGGACTTAATTGCTAAAACTAAAAACTGCGAAACAATAATGAAAAAAAGAGAAAAATAAATGGAGGTGCATACCATGTTCATGGTTTGGAAGAACACAGTAAGGATATCAATTCTGCCAAAATTGATATATAGATTTAATCTAATTGCTAAGATAATCTTAGCAAGAATTTTATAGATATAGATACAATTATTTTGAAATATATATGGAAGGCAAATTAGGTAGAATAGCTAAAATACTTTTGAAAAAGAAAAAGTGGTAGGAACAGGTTTACTCAATTTCAAGACTTTTTATATAGCTATGATAACCAGGGTTGTGTGGTATTGGCAGAAGGATGGCCACATAGATCAATGAAGCTGAATCCAGAGATAGACCCACACAAACATGCCTAACCAATTTTTAACAAAGATGCAAAATTTATTGGAGAAAAGAACAATTGCTGGAACAAATAGGCAGGTATACACACAAACATGTTTAGCTTCAATATAAATCTAACACTTTATACAAAAATTAGTATAAATGTTCAAAATGAAAACATTCAAAATGAAATGTGGATTTAAATACATAATTCAAAATTACACAACTTTTATAAAAATAGAAAACAACGGAGACAAGTTTATTCATCTAGAACTAGTCAGAGTTCTTGGGACTTGACACAAAAAGGATAATCCACAAAAGGAAAAAAAAAGATAAATTGGACTTCATCAAACCTACAAGTATTTACTCTCCAAAAGACCTATAAAGATGATAAGTGGATAACCTACAGACTCCAAGAAAATATTTACAAACCAGATGTTCAAAAATGACTAATATCTAGAGTATCTAGTCCAATGAACTTACAAAACTTGACAGTAAAAAACCAAGCAATCCAATTAGAAATAGGCAAAAGACATAAAGGAAACACCTTGCCAAAATGATATACAGATGACATATATGCAAATGAAAAGGTATTTAGCATCATTAGTCATCTGAGGAACACAAATTAATACCACACTGAGATATTACTATATAACTATCAGAATGGCTAAGTAAAAAATAATGATAACCACAAATATGGGTAAAGATGCAGAAAATCTGGATCACTTATACATGGATAGTGGGAATGTAAAATAACATAGCCACTCTGAAAATTTTTGGAAATTTTTAATTGAACTAAACATGCAATTAATGTATGACCCTTGATGTAGTTTGGATATTTGTCCTCTCCAATTTTTTTTTTTTTTTTATGCTCTAAGTTCTGGGGTACCTGGGCAGATTGTGCAGGTATGTTACATAGGTATACATGTGCCACAGTGGTTTGCTGCTCCCATAAACCTGTCATCTACATTAGGCATTTCTCCTAATGCTATCCCTCCCCTAGCCCTCCATCCCTGACAGGTCCCAGTGTGTGATGTTCCCTTCCCTGTGTCCATGTGTTCTCATCGTTCAACTCCCACTTATGAGTGAGAACATGCAGTGTTAGGTTTTCTGTTCTTGTGTTTAGTTTCCTGAGAATGATGGTTTCCAGCTTCATCCATGTCCCTGCAAAGGACATGAGCTCATCCATTTTTATGGCTGCATAGCATTCCATGGTGCATGTGTGCCACATTTTCTTTATCCAGTCTATCATTGATGGGCATTTGGGTTGGTTCCAAGTCTTTGCTATTAGGAACAGTGCCACAATAAACATACGTGTGTATGTGTCCTTATAGATTGCTTCCTCATACCTTATACAAAAATTAACTCAAGATGGATTAAAGACTTAAATGTAAGACCCAAAACCATAAAAACCCCAGAGGAAAACCCAGGCAATACCATTCAGGATATAGGCATGGGCAAAGACTTCATGACTAAAACACCAAAAGCAATGGCAACAAAAGCCAAAATAGACAAATAGGATCTAATTAAACTAGAGAACTTCCGCACAGCAAAATAAACTTTCATCAGAGTGAACAGGCAATCTAAAGAATGGGAGAAAATTTTTGCAATCTATCCATCTGACGAAGGGCTAATATCCAGAATCTACAAAGAACTGTCCTCTCCAATTTTATGTTGAAATTTGATCTCCAATATTGAAGGTAGGATCTAGTGGGAGGTGCTTGGGTCATGAGGACAGATCACTCCTGAATGGCTTAGTGTCATCTTTGCAGTAATGAGGGAGTTCTCCCTCTATTAGGTCCCATGATAGCTGATTGTTGAAGAACCTGACACCTCCCTTACCTCTGTCTCCTTTCATTCTCTTGCCCTGTAATGCCTGTTGCCTTTCTCCTTTAGCCATAGATAGAAGTTCTCTGAAGCCCTCACCAGAAGCAAATGTTGGTACCATGCTTCTTGTATAACTTGCAGAATCATGAGCCAAATAAACCTCTTTTTTTAATATATAAATTACCCAGCCTCAGGTATTCCTTTATAACAAGGCGAAATGGACTAAGAAAATCCTGCACTGCAATTCTGATTATTTATTTTGGACAAATGGAAAGTTAGGTTCACATAAAAATCTGTGTGCAACAGTTCTTGGCAGCTTTATTTATAATAACTGAAAACAACTCATATGTTCTTCAACTGGTAAATGATTAAATAAATGATAGCATATTCACATCATGGAATACTCAGCATTAAAATGAAGCAGAAAGAGATTGCTAGGCTGAATTTTTAAAATTGAACTATATACTCTCTATAGAAGACAAACTTTAGATTTAAAAACACAAATATGTTTAAAATAAGTTTAAACAAAGGTATGCTATGCACAATGTAAACATAATAGAACTAGAGTGAATATACTGATAACAGACAAAATAGACTTCAAGACAAAAATCTTACTAGAGACAGTTAGTGATGTTTATAATAAACTAAGGGACATTTTATTAGGGAGCTACACATTTACAAACACATAAGCATCTAACAGTAGAGCTCCAAAGAATTCAAGGTACAAATGAATGATTCGATGACAACAGTTGCAGACGTCAATATCCCACTCTAATAACAGATAGCACAACTAGACAGAAAGTCAGTAAGGAGACAGAATACTGAAATCACACTGGCTAGATATGGTGGCTTGTGCCTGAAATCACAATATTTTTGGAGGCTGAGGCAGGAAGTTCACTTGAGCACAGGAGATCAAGACCACTCCAGGCAACAGAGCAAGACTCGATAAACATTAAAAATAAAAAAGTTAGCTGGGTGGGGTGGTGTGTGCCTGTACTTCCAGCTACTGGGGAAGCTAAGATGAGGCCACGAGTTCAAAGTTGTAGTGTGCTATCTTCACACCACTGCACTACAGCCTAGGTGAGAAATAAGAACATAGGAAGAAAGGAAGGAAGGAGGAAGGGAGGGAGGGAGGGAGGGATGAAGGAAGGAAAGAAAGGAATGGAAAGGAAGAAAGATGACAAGAAGGAAAGAAGAAAGAGATGCAGGGAGGGAGAGAGGGAAAGAGGGAGAGAGTGAAGGAATCACATTATCACCAACTGGACTTAAATGGCATCTATAGAACTCTCCACTAAGCAACAGCAGAATGTACATATTTTGCAGTTGCACGTGGAACATATTTCATAATTTGTTCTTTGAAAAGGTTAAAAAATAATAAGCCTTTAGCTATATTAAAAAAGAAAATAGTGGGGAGATATATTACCAAATTGAGGAATCAGAGGGGGACAGCAGCACCAACTTTACAGAAATTTTAAAATAAAGAAACATTATAACAATGTTATGCCAACACGTAGACTATTTAGATAAAATGGACATATTCATAGTAAGGCATAAATTTCTGAAAGTAACCCAAGAAGTAATAAGCAATCTGAATAAATCTATAACAATTAAGTTGATATACTAATTAAAAGTATTCAAAGAGAAACACAGCCCCAGATAGTTTTACTGTGAATTCTGTCAAACAATTTAAAAGGAAATAACACCAATCCTGTGCAAGCTCTTTAAGGAAACAGAGAAGGTGAGAACATTTAACAACTCATTTTAAGAGGCTACAATGACCACAATGCTAAGGCCAAACAAACATATCAGTAGAAAAGAAAGCTGTAATTCAATATCTCTCATAAATATAGATGCAAATTCCCCAACAAAATATTATCAAACCAATCCAACAACATATAAATAGGATTATATACCATAACCAAATTGGAAATAGTGTTGGAATGCAAGGTTGGATTACACCCAGAAATAAACTAACATAACATACCATATCAATAAAATAAAGAACGAAAATCACATGATTCTTAAGATAGATGCAGCATTTGACAAAATATTATACTCGTTTGTCACAAAAAATCTCAACAAACTAGAGATTAAAAAAATAACTTTCTCATACTAATAAAGGGCATCTACAAAAATGGATCATAGACTTAAACATAACACCCAAATCTAAAAAACCTTTGGAAGAATATATAAAAGAATTTATCATCTTAATTAGGCAATTGCTACGTAGCTAAGACACCAAAAACATAAGCAACAAAATAAATAGATACTCTGGACTTCACTCTAATTTAAAAAATTTGGGCTTCAAAGGAAGCCATCAAGAAAGGGATAACTATATAGAAATGCAAATGACTCAGAAAATCTAAAATAATTTTGAAATAAGAGAACATATTCATCAATTGTCAAAATTTTACTATAAATCTACATTATCATACTACTGATAATGATAATGGCATAAGGAAAGGCAGTGGACAGAACTAAGATGAGAAATTAATCCTTATACATATGGTCAACTGATTTTTGACAATGAAGCCAAGCCAAGTCAGTGAGGGAAAAGATAGTCTTCCCAACAAATCGTGCTACGAAAATAGGATGCCCATATGCAAAAATATAAATTTAGATTTTTATCTCACGCCATACATAAAAAATAACTCAAAATTTATTGAAGACCAACATGTAACAGATGAACTATGAGAAATACAGGAGAAAAAGAAAATCTTCAAGACCTTGGGTTACACAAAGATTTCTTACATATAACATTAAAAGCACAATCCATTAAAAACTTATAAATTCAACTTCATCAAAATAAGAAACTGCTATGCTTTAAAAAAGACCCTTTGGAGACAACGAAATGCCAAGCATATGAGGGAAAAATCATATTTGATAAAGGACTTGTACCCAGAATATACAAAGCAATTTTTCAATCCAATAATAAAAAGACAAATAAAATTAAACATGGAGAAAGGATCTGAATATTTAAAAATATACAAATGTCTAATTAATAAGCACCTGAAGAATGCTCAATATCATTAGTAGTGAAGAAAATGCAAATTAAAATCACAATGATATATGATTATTTTACCCACAAGGAATGCCTATAATAAAAAGGAAAGACAGTAACAAGTGTTGGAGAGGATGAGGAGACACTAGAAATGCACACATAGGTGGTGACAACATAAAATGGTCTGATCAATTCAAAAAATAATATGGCAATTTCTGAAAATGTTAAAAATAAAATTGCAGATGACCCAGCAGTTACATTCCTAGATATTTACTTAAGAGAAATGAAAAACACATGTCCACACAAAAATGTATTTTTTATAATAACCAAAACTTTAAGCAATCCAAAATTTCCATCATTTGGTGAATGGGCAAGGAAAAGATGGCATATTCATATAGTGTAACATATCTCAGCAATAAACAAGAATATTCTACAATATGGAAGCATCTCCAACATACTGTGCTATTGAGAGATGCTAGATGCAGAGGAAAACAGATAAATGGGTGCCTTAGGCTGGAGTGAGACTAGGAACTGACTACAAGAGACAAGAGGGGTATTTGGGGGATGATAGATGTTCAAAACTAGATTGTTATAATGTTTACACAACTCTGTAAATGTATTAAAAGTCATTGGATTGTACATTTAAATGAGTCAATTTTATAATATGTACATTTCAACTCAATGATGGTGTTAAAAAGTGTGACTTGATCAAGGCAAATATTACGTGTAAAAGCCCTTTGTGATATAGGAAACATTAATCTAAATGACATCTTTACAATAAATACCATATTCATCTGCCTCTGTAAATGTTCCTAAATCTAGAACTAAAGAAAAAAGATTCAAAATGCCATTAGTGAAAGCAAGTTTTCAGTATATAACGCAGCACTCTGATTGTGACTTAATATGGGGATTTTTTTTTTTTTTTTAATTTTTAAGTGGTGGGCAACATTGCCTTCAGGCTATCTACCGTAGGTATTGTTATCTCTCTACAGAGCTTTTGATTAAATATTGAATAGTAGTGAGTTTGATGTTATAATCCCTGAGAAGTATCTTGAGTGCAGTTACTTTATGTGGCTGATTAGGTGGGGAGCCAAAAGCTTTAACCGTCAATTGAACTGGAGTCAGGATTATTTTCTTCTTGAGAAAGTTAAGGAGGTTAAAAAAAACCCACATGCTGGAATAGTAGGCCATCTCACTTTATTTCTTGACTTTATGGTTTCTCAAGCAGAACAGGTGAACAGATTCTAAAAAGTCAACCACTTCTGATCACATTTGTCCCAGAAAGTACTACAGAATAAAAACAGCATAGAAAACATTTTTACAACTATGCGTGTTCCTTTTCATAGAGATTTTCATGGTTAGAATTGATATTAACTATGAGAATAATAATTAATTTGGGATTGTTACCTGGGCCTATCTTGAAGCATTTACTGAAATTGACTACTGGGACAGGAGATCACAAAGCTAGAGCAGGTGTACGACTTTCTCCAAACCTGACTGGCCAAACTTTCCCCCAGGGGATGTTGAAGTTCTGAACCCAAGAGAGATAGTGGAAAACTTCCTGAATCTTGGAGCTCTGGGCAGCTTCCCATGCCATTTCCCTGTGTGGTGATGTTCTCCAGGCCTTACAATAGAAAAACCCATCTCAATTTGGAGAGCTATATATTCAAAGACCAATAAAATAACACTTGGTTCAATTGTTTTCCAAATAATATTTTATGTAGCTTTTTCTCCTTTCCCTCCACACCTGAATCTTCTCTAGATCTGTGAAATTAGGAGTTACAAAGGTCCATCACAGCTTCTTTTGTTTCTCTGTCCCCAGAAGAAATTTCTCTGACTTTGTATACCTTAGTCTATGGTACATTTGAAATCATGTAACTGTGAACTAGTTTAAAATATTAATACGTGAGATTATTGAAGGTGATTTAAGGAGATATTAATACACAGTATTTGTCCCTATTTGCGAAAAAGGCAATGCTTCATAGACTATAATCACCTGAGTATCTCAGGATCAGGTCCTCTAGATCTGCTTTGTACTATATGGGCCTAACATGATGGCATTTAGCATTAACATGGAAAACAAAAATACAGCATTACTTTGTATTAGAGAAAACAATGATAATCTATAATTTCTGTATACCATGACAAATACTAATAAATGGATCCTACCTAAATATGACTCTACTGTTGAGTCTTCATATAAATTAAATCTTACTGAGAAAGTCAAAATGTCTCAACTCAATTCAAAGATGCCCAGAAACAACAAAATCTAAACAACTTTTATATCTCCTGGTTTATTAATTATAGCATTTAAATTCTCTTAGGTTTTGTTTTCTCAAGTCCAAACAGGAGTTAATTACACATAATTATAAGATTACCAGGAACATTGAACCAAATAACGCGTAAAAGGTACATAAAAGTTGCCTGGTGCATTGTTGCCTCTCAATTAGTCATTATTATTTACATAGTAACTAACTGGTAATTTAAAAAAAATCCTAATTTTGACTAAAAAAAAGTGCTGAAAAATGAACATTTAGAAATAAATCATTCTTTCAGTGTTAAAGAGAATCGAGCATGCTTTTCAGCCAAGGGAAAAAAGCGATATTTAATAGGTCCTAGAACACATTTTCTTTAGTTCTGAGAAGCAAGTATTATTAGTTCTGTTGAATCTTACTTTGAAACTCAACTATTGTTGGAAACAACTATTGTTGAAGTATATTTTTTCTTTTTGGATGGGAAGATATTTAGAGTGAAGAAGAGCCTACAAAATCTAGAATACCAAAAGCTGCATTTGGTTAAAATATGCTCTATGCTTTTATGTAAACCCTCCAAATAAAAACAATTTGCAAGAAATAACTGCCAATAGATTTTTAAAATCTCCAATTATGCTATTTTGCTGCTTTTATAATTACTAGCAACTGCCATCAATTATTTATTCTGAGGTTAGTAATAACAAACATACTGTTAAATATTCAGTATGTAAAAAAGATCTTGGCTTTTTACCAGATAACCCTTTCTTGCAATCACATATGCAAAACATAGATGTAACTTTAACGTCTAAGACAAACTATTGACTACATCACAAAGACATTAGAAACAGATTATAATAAAAAATTGACTACAGATTGATCATGCAACAAGAGGGACTCTTAGTGATACAATGAGAGAATACAGGTTTGGGGGATATACTTCTTCAGTTAAGGATTAATTAAGCAATTTCAGCCCTGAGGAAGGCTGCTTTGGCTGGCAGCTTGACTGTATTAACAGATGAGCTTGTTTTGCAAGCAAATGAGTAAACAAATCTGTTAACTACAATTAATTTGGTTTTTGCACATTGATTCACCACACTTTTATTTACCAAATAATTCTCATCTCCACTTAAACATAGAAGTCTGACTGCACAAATATTAGCTATGTCTTAGCTGATGTGAAGAAGAAGTTGAGCAAAAACATTTTACTTCAGTGTCCAGTGGTACTTGGTGCATTGGTAGCTCTTAGTTGCATGTTGCTATAAAGGATCCTCCTCAAAACTACGCCATATTAATTAACTGATTTGACTAATAAGTCTCCTTTATGCATTATTTATCTAGTTAAGTGCATAATGATGTATTAATAAGTTGTATAGAAAGAGAGGCTGTGGAGTAGTATTTTTTCTCTGATTATCAAAAGTATACGCCATTGATATTAGTGATTACGCCAATTTTTTGTGCTATGCATGCCTTAAAATAATTTTTATAAGAACATCATTTCAATAAAACAGATTCGTTTGTTTTTTATAACAACCACTTCTGTAGCACTTACTAAGCAACAAACACTGTGGTAAGTGCTGTATTAACTCAGTTATCCTCCAAATAACTATATGACTTGAATATTATTCCCATTTTAACAACGAAGAAATTGCGACATAGATATAAAGTAATTCACTGAGAACAGAAACTGGCAAGTGGGTTTGAACCTAGATAGTTAAGTCACATGTTACAGCCTCAAAACCTGCTGGTTCTTTCAATCCTGGCTTCCTAGAGTTCCTTTCAGACCTGTACACTCGAGAGTTCTGTTGACCAAAAACAATTTCCTATCTGTCCACTTTTCTGGAAAGAGGAAAAAGTTGCTTGTCTGTTTAGAAGTGACCTTTTTTTCTTAGCACATACAATGAAGACCATAGGGGCAGACTCAGTTTCCCTAAAATATGAGCCCAAGGAGAGCAAAGGTAGAGTAGATAAAACACAAACTGGACTTGAAACTAAGTTTTATTTTGCCCCTTGTTTTTCGTTGTGCATAACCCATTGGAGTACCTTTTCTTGATTTCCTTTGACTTATAAGCAGAGGTTCACATCATGTGAGGTTTCAGAATTGTTCACATCACATAAACAGAGTTTGGCTTATCAGAGTAGAGTCATGTTTTAAAGGGTCTTGAATGTTGAGTTTGAGGTGTTCTAAGTGCAACAGAATAGGGGAACACTGAAGATTCTGGGGGAGAGAAATGGAAGATGAAAGCCATTTCATCTGGTCTCTTGAAAGGTGCTGAATGAATTGGAGTAGAACACAAATATGGCCAGAGACCAGCTACACAGCTAACTGGAATGAGGAGGTGAGAGAGGGGGAGAAGATAAGAAGATAGGTCTAAGGCAATTCAAGCACCTCAGCCCTGCATAACTACAAGAATATAGTTTTATTCACATCACCAGATGAGAGAAACCTTGTTTGGGAGAAGAGAGAAACAGGGAGATGACACAGAGTGGAAAGACAGAAGATAAGTGTGACTTTAAACAATATACGTAAAGACTTATTTCAAGCATATTAGCATATTGAGACTAAAAACTCTCAAGATTTTTAAAGCAGTTTGAGCATATTAGCTGAGACGTATAACAATTATTTTTTGTTTTTTCTATGTCAGCACTGGTCTGTGCAAAGCAGCTTTTTCACCAATACTATTTTTCCTTACTGTTACTAGTCCTACTGTGTGAGATAAACAATTTAAATTGGTGTCTTTTGTAACTTTCTCATGGAGCCCACAGTTTTTTTTTTCATAGCATTTATCATAATTTATAATTATATGCTCATTTATTATAGGTTTACTTGTTAAATGTTTCCTCTACGAGACTGAAACTTTAATGAAGACATAAACTTCATCTTATTTTGCAGCCACGTACACCCAGTTATTAGCATAGTTTAGAGCTCAAGATGAATAAATAAATGAGTCAAGTTTTTTGTCCTCATTAAAAGATAAGATTTTAAAAAATCTTACAGACTCAAAAACTGAGGCAATACCTGGATGATTTTATTCACCTCATTGTGTTGAAAAATAAAATAAAAGTCTGTAAACTTCCTGCGCTTTTATTAGAAATTAAAGGTTAGGAATAGTTGTAACTAGGTTAGCAGTGAATTGCTAAATTTAAACACTTCCCTTCCAAGTGGTTGAACTCCATTAACATCTCAACTGTTCAGGTTCTTGTACATAAAGTATTTACGGATATAAAAGGTTATAACGTAACACTGTAATAAGCAGAGAAAGAGGCACTACTCTGTGTCAGAGAGATTTGCATTACTACTAATAGAAGTTAGCCTCACAGCTGGAGTGCTGCAAGAAAGAGAAATATTTTTTGAGATGGAAAAAACGTGTGTTCATAAAAAGTTCAAATACTTCAATCAAAGTATAGTACGATATACACTAATTTTTTTCACAGATGAAAGAAAGGACCAAATAAAGTAAGCTTTAAAAAAATCAAAATACAATAAAGGTCTGTGATCCAGAACATCTTCAATCACAGCCTCTTATTCTGCTCTGTCATCTAATTTCACCATTCTCCACTCCAGTGCCTTTGACCTTCGGAGAACAATAATGCCAATGACTTTTACAGTTATTTGCCCCATTGTGCCACTGTAATTGAGTTCACCTACAGACCTACTTGATATTGTATTAATAATTATTTATGCTAGAAGTATTCTAGCTACACTAATACGTCTTTGTAAAATCTCATCAAGAAACTTTAAAAAAGATGTTTTGTGTTACTGATGAGGAGGTATCCTCAACTATATTGAATTTCTCACTATTGTTTGAATTCTAAAAATGTATTTATATTTATATTTATGCTTAGAAATAAAAAATTAAAAACATGTACATTATAAAAATTTAAATACCGTTATTTTCATGAAATTAAAGAAAAATTATCTCTGTGTCCCTACAACTTGATGTGAACAGGGAAAAAAATGTGTTTTCCCTTTAATGATGAACAAAAATGTTTCAGTAATTTTAAATGTTTTAGGCATTCTCTAAGGTCTTATCAACCCAATGCTTGTTTAAGATATAGTTAATATAAGACAATATGTATGTAGCTTTAAATAGCCTCTATAACACAAACATATTTTCCAATCATTAATGTCTTAAGCAAAAAGACCAAAAGTAGAAAATAACATTCTTCAAAAAATATCTTTCTTGCAACAAGTGTCCAAACTCTTCTGTATGGCAGATGTGTAATTTCCAGAAATAGTAACACAGTGCCAAAATCTCTATGTAACAAAGAAAGTCCAACTTTTTATTTGCCTCAAATAATACTCAACACAACAGAATCCCAATGCATAGAATATTGTAGACAATTAGAATTTCATTTTTCATGTAATTTTATTTCTTCACCAAACTAAGATTTGTAGATGTATCCATTTTAGTTGGATAATTTGCTCTAATACCTAAGCAGGTTTTGGCCCTCTAGTTAACACAGGCTTTCTCTCAATTATGCACAAGAGCCCAGAAGAAAGTTTTTGTGACTGACACTGGTGAGCCTGCCAGATGAGAGTGACTCAGGGCAGTGTGACACATGTCCCCGAAGTGTATCAGGTCTAAGCCTGAATGTACCTCCTGTAACTTCTGTGGGCTGCAAGTGATGAGGGAGTCAGCGATTGAAGAGAATGAAAGTAGGCCAGATGTTTCTAGGCAATTATTGACCTACCCACAGCCCATGCATGAATTAGATCTTGTTCAGACAATGACTCCACATATACTGCCCAGATGATAAGCATGAGATTTTTCTCCACTCCCTACTATCTCTCAACGAAACTACTATTTACATTTTAAGCATGTCTCCAATTTGGCTACATTCTTCCTCTCCAACTGCGTCAGACACCTGCCATGTAAGTCACACTGCTCATTGCTGTTCTGTACTCATCCACATTCCTTTCTTACTGTGTTTCATGTGCCCTTTCTCCTAAAATTAATGTCCACCTCAACACCCCTACCTTCTATGTCCATCTTTGTATGTGTAATTCAGTACAAAGGCTATTATCCTACAAAGTCAAGGTGAACTAAGTTCACTCCTCCTACTATTTCTTCTCCAGTTTCAGGTCTTCCCAATTTGTACTTTAATTTTATTCGTTACTTTGCAATTTAGTATATAAGTGTGTTCTTCATTGTTTGAAGCTCATGAGGTAGTCACTGAACTGAACTGTGAAGTCTTCCAGTTCAAGGCCCGTCTTTTGTGCTTCCTGGTATCCGGAATTTGGTTGCTAGAAATTCTGGATGTCACACCGATGGGGCAGGTTTCTCACTAAACTAATTTTCCATGCTGGCAACTAAAACGGAGTTTAAAATGTCAGTAAAGACAAAGACAAGTGGAGACTAATGTTGTGCTGTCATTACTAGGGCAAGAATGGTGGTAAAGTCCCTATATTTGCCCACTGAAATACCAACGATGATCATTACCACCATAATTTGCATTTATTGGGCTTCTACTTCATACCTACTTTGGCTCTAAATCAGGGGTTTAATGTGAACATAAATGCATTTAGTCAGAATAACAACACTGTTAAGTACGTATTATTATCGCCATTTTCGGGAACATAAGGAATTTCTCAAAACCATTCAGAAGGTAAGATTGGTGAAAATTGAATCAATCAAAACATAATTTGACCTGACCGTAAACCTTTTTACCACAGAACTCAGAAAGAATTTAGGCCTCTAAAAACTATATACTTGTTCACTAAAAAAAACCATCTGCCAATTTTATACTGTAAATTATAAATTGCATTGTATTTTAAAAAAGTCATTCAATCAAGCCCTGCTGAGCTCCTAAGTATAGTATAGAAGGAATTAAATATCCAGTCCTTATAATAAAAAAAGAAAATATAGATGAATGGAGAGAAATCAAGTGTTAAATAAAAATTATATTAGAAATGTCTTAAAACAATTTGTGATGAGTTCAATAACTAATGCCATGAGATTATATCAAGGCTTACTGTAATTGCAGGTTGAAAGTTTTAAGCACTAGATTCGATAGGAGAAAGATTTTGGAAAAGGAATGGAAAGCTTTTCTGTCATCAGAAGGGAAGGCCTCAGATGTGAGAGATCTATATAAGTAAAGCGCAGTTCCTGGTTCAGATGACACTGAGTAAACTCATTTGGTAAAAGGAGAGAAATCACATAGGGAGTGAAGAATGGAAGAGTATTAAGTTGTCCCAGGGAAAGAAGAATGAAAGCTTCTTTAGACTAACCAGTGAGGAAGGAAAAGTTAGAGCTAAATGAATTTTCTCTGAACATGCCTCACTTCTTTCCAGTTCCTTTATTTCCTTTTTTATTTCTTCCCTGGGTCTTTTTGTTTTAGAGGTCTTTGGAAACTTTTGCCTTGTTTGTGTTATTTTATAAGTTTCTCACAAACCATGAACTATGACATTGTCTACTGATATTTCTCTATTCCATTTTTACAACATATGAAAAAAATTTTAAGTGTAACGTATCATCAGGCAATGTGATGTAGCAAAAAAAGAGTTTATGGATTTTAAAGGCAAACAGAGGTGGATTTGACACCAGTTCACCCAGTTCACCCATTTAGTGGCAAGTTGCTTACTCTCCACGTATCTCATATTCTTTGTCTGTCAAATGGGAAAAAGAATAACTACTTGGCAAGTAAATTGGATGTGAAGATTAGGAAATATAAATGTAAAGCCCTGTTTTTTACAATGTAGCAAATGCAATATTAGATCTGGGTATTATCAATTTGTTCAACATTCATGTCAAACAAAGTTTATATTTTATGCCAGAAACTCTCCTTCTTGCTGAAGTGCAGCAATGAAAACAAAACAGAACAAACCTAGTCTATATGCTATCAAGAAACTTAGATTCTAGTTAGGGAGATAGACAACAGTCAGATTATAAGTATGTAATATAGTTCAGCTATATTTCAATGCTGTGAAAAAATAAAAAATACAAGATAGGCTAAGAGGATACGAGTAGGCTTGGAGTATAAAGAGTTCATATACAGTGGTCAGGGAGGTTCCAAAATATATTTATTTTTAAGGAAGAAAATATCATATGTAAAAATCTGCTATATGAAATACTTGTCAACGTCATAATACATAAATAGTTTTGAATACTGCAAAAAGAGTATCAACTTTGTAAGAGTTACTTCAAATAAAAATACACCACAGAGGATCCATCCAAGTATTTATAGATAATTCATGTTTTGTCAAAGGCCGCAAAACAAAAAATGTTAAATCTAAAGTGTTTGAAACCGATGACTAATAAAGATCAATGAGGGACAAAAGCAAATTATCTTTGAAACTGTGATTCCAGCCAATGAAAAAAGATGATACAATTTGTTTTAATCCCTACTTTGTATTTGGTAGACAACTATTAAATGAGTTGAGCACTATTTCTATTGTATGGTGGTTAAAAGGGAATTCCCAGGAAACAAAATATTTGGGTTCAAAACTGATTTTTCTTAGCTGTGTGACCTAGCTTATGGAATTTATATGTTACTATCTTGATAATGCCATTTTTGGGGAAATTTTGTTATTATGAGAATACCAATACACTCTATGACAAAAATTATCTATTATTTTCAACGAATTGAAAATACTCAGATCTAATATTGCATTTTGGGATGTTGTAAAAAACGGTGCTTTACATATGTATTTCCTAATCTGCACATCCAATTTACTTGCCAAGTAGTTATTCTTTTTCCCATTTGACAGACGAAGAATGTGAGATACATGGAGAGTAAGCAACTTGCCACTAAATGGGTGAACACAGTTAGCTATTTGGAAATACAGTAGTATTATATGTGTGCACTAAGCTGACTCAAATGTCAGGTATAATAAAATTTCCTACTTAGCTAAAGTAAATGAAGCAAACAATGATCTACCAAGTATAGTGATTAGGCAGGATATTTTCTATGGTCTTTTTCCATTTTAATTCCATGACTTTTTTTTTTTTTTTTTTTTTTTTTTTTTTTTTTTTTTTTTTTTTTTTGAGATGGAGTCTTGCTTTCTCGCCCAGACTGGA
Source organism: Piliocolobus tephrosceles (assembly GCF_002776525.5). Lineage (NCBI taxonomy): Eukaryota > Metazoa > Chordata > Mammalia > Primates > Cercopithecidae > Piliocolobus > Piliocolobus tephrosceles. The sequence continues at coordinate 145,966,640 of NC_045435.1, read as the reverse complement.
GTGCAGTAGGGCGATCTTGGCTCACTGCAACCTCCACCTACCGGGTTTACACCATTCTCCTGCCTCAGCCTCCCAAGTAGCTGGGACTACAGGCGCCCGCCACCACGTCCAGCTAAATTTTTGTATTTTTAGTAGAGACGGGGTTTCACCATGTTAGCCAGGATGGTCTCGATCTCCTGACCTCATGATCTGCCCGCCTTGGCCTCCCAAAGTGCTGGGATTACAGATGTGAGCCACCGCGCCAGCCTCTTTTTCTTTTATGTGTTATGGCCTACCTCATTCTACAATTAATTTGAGGCAACAAAATCTTTAAGCTCTATGATGGAAAACAAAAATTATTTTTTAAAAAAATTGTTTGTTCTTCCTCATTCATAGCCTTAGGTCCTTTTACAAAATCCCATCGCTAAAAGCCATTAGGTTATATACAATTATTCTTTTTGAATTTGGGAAATGCTGCTTTCCTAGAACTTTTCTCTTTTATAAAGAAAATACATACAACATACACATATGTATGTTAAGTATGTATGTTATAGCTAAGGACATGACAAAACAGTAATACTTTATGTGTATTATGTCAAGTAACTGATAAGTTGTCAAAAATTTTACAGCATAATTTTTAAATTTTCTGAAATACTATTACATTTTTATTTTTAGATAAATCATACCCACTTGGTATTCAATTAGTTTGTTTTTACAATAAAATGACTTCTTTTTAAGTGATCAGAGGAGAATAAGCAAATAAAAATTGATTTGAATTCTTTTCCTAAACCTGTCCACAAATGAGGGATTCTTTTAGATTATAATCCACATCCTAATTTCTAGTGAGTCATCTTCCTTCCAATGACACATAATACAAACAGAATGTAGGGACTCATCCTCCAGCTAATGCATTGTTTAGAAACTTAGTAAGTGAATAAAAGCACGTGGCCATGAGGACACAAAAATATCTAAGCGCTGCAGAAACAGCCACATAATTTGCTCCTTGATTTGTTGCATCTTTGGCAGACAATGCTCTGAGCTTCCATGCATATATGGGCAATTGGGGCATCTGTGATGAAGTGCTGTTGACAGAAGTATGGCCCGTGGTAACATGATTGCTCTAATAAGGAACCATGGTAAGTCAGACAGCTGTATGAATGGTTATTCTCTGCTTTGATATTTCAAAATGTCAACACACCATCACAAACTGTCAGGGGAAACAATTTAAAGCTGTAGGGGAAGAAAAGAACACTTCTATCAGCAGTTCTCTAATCGGGTCATTGTTTAAGACATCCCTAATCACAGGTATAATACGTGCAGTTCTGTAACATATCTAAAAAACATAGGATTTCACCGAAAGCTGAAGACCAACTTCATCTTATTTTACAGTTATCACTTATTTTGCCTCGTAAGATGTTATAACTTAACCCTTGTAGGTCCACACTGGAATTGTCATGACAATGGTTAAGAACTTATAAATGTAGTATTACTTCACAAAAGAACTCATACTTCTAATAACAAAAATTGTATCAGAGAAGCCAAAAAAGGTCTTAACTTCACACTAAATTCAGCTATGTCATACTGGAAGGCCTAAAAATGAGGGAAGTATTACTTTATTCCACCCAGTTCACATTTTGGTACTTCCTAGCTTATAATGAAAAAAGGCATCTTGAAGCAATAACTGAATAATTTATAAAAGTGACTACCTAGTAATGAATAAGTAATTATTTATTTGACTCATCCTGTCTTACTTATCTCTTTTTCTATGCTCCAATTTATCAAATATTGATCTTTGATAGAATTAATGACTTGTGCAGTGATAACATCATGGAAAAAATGATACATCTACTAATTATAATATATTCAGTATATTTCATCAATATTTTAATTTGGAAATTAGTTCATATGATACAATATAGATTAAATTATAAAACAAAATAGCAACATGTGCCCAACAAATTATATATACTACTTTGTAAGGTGATGTCTTTTTCTTTTATGTATATAATCAACAAATACATTTATAGGTTACAGTGTGCTATAACTAAAGTAAACATGTAGATTTTTCTTAACCAAAGTTAGAAATTTTACTAACCAGATATAATTTTGCTAGCAAAGAAGGAAATAAGGATACTACATGAACGGTAATTAAGTCCTGGCAGTTTAATGGAATGGCCAAACTAAGCCTGAAAACACTGATGCATTTTGTTGCATATGGAAATACAAAGAAATCATTAAATATTGTTACATTTGATGACAAGAATTATGATCGTGTTAAAAATTCAATCAAGTTTCCTTGTCAGTTCAATAACGATAACTTTAACATGTTCATACCAAAAACCCAGTGAACCATGGAATTGCATTCAACAAACAGAATGAAGCCAGATGCTAAGTCTGATTAAGAAAATATTAAATATATTTACCAATTATTTACGTTTTTCAGCTGTATTGCACTTAAGTAAAAGGATAGTTTTTTAAATAGAGTAAAAATTCATATACACAGCACCCTTCTTTTTTACAGTCTTCCACATTAACTTACCCAACAGCATTGCACTTGCTGCTAATGAAAAGAGAGCAGGCTGTACAAATCTTCTTAAGTCTCCTGTGGCAAGAAAACTATTATAGAAATGAATAGAAGGAGGTCTCTGGAGCTTTTCTCTTGCCTTCTTGTTTTACCAAAGGCTGTTAGGATCACACTGAGAACTGTCAAAGCTGAATAAACCACTGACAATTGGGTTTATACCCGTTGGGCAGTCGAGCTTTCATAGGGGATGATTCGACTTTGTCTGAGCACCAATATATTAGAAACAATGTGAAAACTCCCAGTGACTGGAGCCTGGCTTATGACTGTAGACAAAGAGGAACTTTTCTGCTAGTGCTTTGCAAGGAAAGGCTTGTCAGAGAGAGTTAATTCAAGCAGCCTGAAATTACATCAACCCTGTACATTTAAGTACTGTTAATCTGCAGCTTTGCACATCGTATTTTCAAAGCAGTTCACCTGAAGGGTGGGAGAATAACTAGGTTTACAGAATCATTTAGAAATCTTAAAATTTCTTAACTCCCAACTTTGACAAGAAAATGTTCATTAGTGTTATGGGATGAGAGAGGATAAAAAATACTTGAAAGTCAAATGAAGATTATTATTTTACATTATTTTATGACACATTTAATTTTTTCAGAATAAATGAGCAAATTCATTGATGAATAAAAGTATAAAAATGTAGATATATACGTAAAGTATTACTAGGTCAAGACCTTCGTCTTCATTTTATAGAGTACAGATGAATATTTCTTAATGAGTTTTGGAGCTCTCATTTACATAGAAAACATTACAAATTCACTATCAATATGAATCATTTGAAATTCTTATTTTCAATTTACACATAGGTAGACTCTTAGAAAATATACATCATATTTGTCAAATACTAAATGCATATATTCACTGACTCTATTTGAATGTGTGTGTGCATGTATATATACGTGTGTATATATGTATATGTATATATATACACATATATATATAGCGAGAGAGAGAGAGACAGATTGAGAGAAAGAGAATGAAAGAAAGAGACAGAGAGAGGAGAGTGAGAAATTTTTCTATGTCACATAGGCTGGGATAGTAACTGATTTAACAGAGTTTGCGAATATTGTCTGGTCTTCAGAAAAAATTTTTAAGCTATATGGATGTTCATGCATGTAAAATGCATGTTCATGGTGAGATGCATGTTAGTTTTATGTTTTCTGCACAGAAGAGCAAACATTTTAAGCCTGTTTTTACTACTCACTAGCTGTGAAAACTTCAACAATTCACTGAAAAACCTAATTTCAATTTCTGTAAAACAAAAATAATAATGCCTAGATTGCCATCAAGATTAAATTACTTTGCTCATGTGAAAAGACGACATAAAGTAGGTGGAACAAATGCTTTTTCTGGACTAAGAATTTTACATGATGGTAAATATTTATCCTCAAAAACTTATTTTGTGCTTTTATTATGTGTTTGGCTCAGTGATCCTCTGCCCAATTGATGTAAGTTTCTTTTCTTTTTTTTTTTTTTTTTGAGACGGAGTCTCGCTCTGTCGCCCAGGCTGGAGTGCAGTGGCCGGATCTCAGCTCACTGCAAGCTCCGCCTCCCGGGTTTACGCCATTCTCCTGCCTCAGCCTCCGGAGTAGCTGGGACTACAGGCGCCCGCCACCTCGCCTGGCTAGTTTTTTGTATTTTTTAGTAGAGACAGGGTTTCACCGTATTAGCCAGGATGGTCTTGATCTCCTGACTTTGTGATCCGCCCGTCTCGGCCTCCCAAAGTGCTGGGATTACAGGCTTGAGCCACCGCGCTCGGCCTGATGTAAGTTTCTTAATCCTACCCTTAACTAGAATTGTCATGTTAACCTACACTGTGGAATTACCCAACTTTGTGAAATGTCTTAAAGAAAAATTGTTTAAATATGTGCCTTGACATATTAAGTTGATGAACTCATACGTTTATAGTGGAAACATCAGTAATTATGCTTCATTTCCTCTTTGAGGAACTCAGATTAATAAGTTTTACATTTTGAGTTACGCTTCTCAATTTCAGAGCTCTCTAAAAATTAAGAAATCAGTTCACAGTAATATGAATTTAAGCTGAACTCAGTAATCATCTCTTAATTTTACTTAATGCAGTGTGCATATTCATGGCAAATTAGCTGATTTAGTTGACCGCTGCTCAGGTCACGGATCAATTCACCAAATGTATTTATCTATTTCTCCAAAGTCATAAACTGGTGAACCACAAAATTAGGATCTCTTCTTTTGGAGAAGCATTGGTTCCTTGATTTTTATTTTAAAGAGAAAGAAAACTTTTCTCTTTTAACTTAACCATTTCCATCCTCTATTTAAAATGAGAGAATTAGAGAAAGTAAAATATTTAAGTCTATTAGTTATTTTACATTCTTTTTATATACAAAACACTTTTACATATATCTATTCAATGCTGCGTATCATGTACAAGAAATTCAACACATAAAGTAGTCTACACGGAGTCACCCATTAGTTTGTAGATATTGCAAAGCTGAAATTTAATTCATTCGATTTTAAAGATAAAAAGAAATGGAAAAGTTTTTGAAATTTTTCTTTGTTTTCTCTAATATATATTTTTAAATAGAATGTTTATTTATTTATTTTCATGTAGCACTATGTTAAAAATTATTCTCTCAGGCTAGGCACAGTGGCTCACACCTGTAATCTGAAAACTTCCGGAGGCTGAGGCAGGCGGATCACTTGAGCTCAGGAGTTGGAGACCAGCCTGGCTCACAAGGTGAAATCCCATCTCTACTAAAACTACAAAAATTAGCCGGGCGTCGTAGCTTGCACCTGTAATCCCAGCTACTAGAGCGGCTGAAGCTGGAGAATCTCTTGAACCCAAGAGGCGGGGGTTGCAGTGAGCTGAAATTGCGCTACTGCACTCCAACCTGGGTGATAGAGCGAGACTCTGTGTCTAAAGAGTAAAAATAAAACATTAAAAAAATTACTTTCTCATTTTGAAGAATCTTCCACGAAAACATTTTTAAGAAGCCATATCACACTGCAATGTGCAGATCTACCATAATTATTTAAATTCAAATACCTGATTGGACTTATGGATTAATACCAATTTGACCCTCTGAAAAAAACATCAGGTTGAGTATGCCTGAGAAATATCTTGTGAATCTATTATTTCTTTCTTAATCTAAAATTTTCCAAATGGAATTTTGGGGTCAAAGGTGATACAAATATTTCAGTTTGCACTCACGAAAGTTTGTAATAATTAATATAACACGGGTATAAGAAATACTGAATACTTCACTTACAACTCTACACACAGCATCAAACTTATAAATACAATAGCAAATTTATAATTTAAATATCTTTTGAGTTGCTTATATATAAATATTGGCAAATTTATGGTATGGTAGAGCCATTCTCTTATAAAGTTATGTTTTTCAAGGCTCTTTCATGTATTTTATAAGTTATTTATTTATTTATTTATCTATTTTGAGATAGCGTCTCGCTCTGTTGCCCACGCTGGAGTGCAATGGCACAATCTCGTCTCACTGTAACCTCCACCTCCCGGGTTCAAGCCATTCTCCTGTCTCAGTCTCAGCCTCCTGAGTAGCTGGGATTACAGGTGCCCACCACCACACCAGACTAATTTTTTGTATTTTTAGTAGAGACAGGTTTTCACTATGTTGCCCAGGCTGGTCTCGAACTCCTGACCTCACGATCCACCCGCCTCGGCCTCCCAAAGTGCTGGGATTACAGATGTGAGCCACAGAGCCCAGTCATACGTTATTTTTAAATTGGACATGCACATGACTATTTTTTGCATGTAATATCTCTGTATGTATTAATCTATCTTCTATCATCTATATTTTTGTTGATACACCAAAATATATCAATATTTTTATTTATGGTTTCAATCATTGGAGTTATGCTTAGAAAGGCCCTTTCCAAGTCAGGATTATGTATTTGTCTATATTTAACTTTAGAATTTGTTACTTTTGAAGCAATATTTCTCCTGGGTTTTGTGTTACCATATTATATGAAGTAGAGAGCAAAATATTGTTTTTAATTTTTGATGTAATTAGGTCTTTGTTCTGATACTACTTGAAAAACCCACTCTTTATTCATTTGAAATGCTGCTATTATAATTAATTTTCATATAAATTTATGTCTGATTCCTGACTTTCTTGTATAATTCACTAATTAATGCCCATCTTTTTTGTCAATGTCACACTATTATAATTACTAAAGCTGTGTAACATCTGACAGTTCAATCCACCATCAAATTGGATTGATTCTTCTCTTTTCTTAATTATATCAATAAATTTCCTAAATGGCCCTAATTTTTTTAACTTACTAAAATAGATTAAGAGAAAAAGAGCATTCCAATATTGGCTCTATGACATAAAATATAAAAAGCAAATAAAAATCTTTCCTGGTATTAATAAAACATTCTGAACCCAGAAACTCTCTTAGAAGGCAAGTTTTTCTCCTCTTTCTTTGCACTGACAAGTTTTTCCATAGGTACTGATTTTCTGCTCTTCCTTAAATTCCTTAAGTCTCTTAGAAAATTTACATTTTATAGTAAAATATTCAATATTGCTGGAGGGTTTCGGACATATAGTCAGATAACTACCCTGCTTCTCACATCTAATATTATATATTTGTACATGCCATTTTTATCGTGCAAAATACCAGATTTCGATATATTGAATTGGCATATAATATTTTGATTTATCAGTTTTATTTTTTCTAATTCATTAGATTCTGCTATAATCCATACACTTGCTTTCTCTCTGTTTTCCAGTTGCATGAGACAAATACTTATTTCATTCCTTGTCATTTTTTCTCAATTTCATTGTTCACTGTAAAAATGTTGAAAAATATAGAACAAAAAATGTGAAATTAACTATTATGCTACAATTGAAAAATAATTTTTGCTATGAAGTATAAGAAATCTGCCTTTGATCTAAAAATCTTGTGTGGGAGTTTAGAATAAAATTAACAATGATAAACTTTAAAATTAAACAATTATTATAGTTTTAGCAATTACACTGAAAAATTGCCCTCTAGGAATGGTCTATTTTTCCTTAAATACATTGGGTTTTGCAGTATTTCATGTCCTTACTTAATATCCCAAAATTTTACCTTTTTACCATTTTTGCTCTTTAACTTACTTGTATTTAGTTACTAGTGATATTGTGATATTTAATACACTCATTGTTCATTTGTTTTGTGACAATTCCTTTTATCATCTACTTAAGTTTCTGTTGGAAACTTCATTTTCCAATTGAATTACAAGAATTCTTAGGGAAACAGAATTTTTGGCAAAATACTACAAATATATTCCCTGATTTTTCAATAGTGTTTAAAAATTCTATATGACATGGTGCCCTTTTAGATATTTGTGAGTGTGTGTGTCTGTGTGTGCACACATTAGAAATGTTTTCTACTTGAGAGCCTGTATTTCGTCCTTCATCCTGATGTGCTGTGCCTTTATCCATCCCATCAGTCAGGGTGGCTATGTTTATTGTTGGGCCTCTCAGTGGAGTGTAGCTGTATTGGAATGCTATCGAACGCAAGTGTTTTTGGGCAGTCTAAACTAGATGAGTGCTTTCTGAGTTCAGCCTTCATCTCCAGGTCCCTATTTTCTGTCTTGCTTTTTTCCTTTTTCCTTTCCTTTCCTTTCTTAAAACTTTAAGTTCCAGGATACATGTGCAGAACGTGCAGGTTTGTTACGTAGGTATACAAGTGCCACGGTGGTTTGCTGCACCCATCAAACTGTCATCTACATTAGGTATTTCTCCTAATGCTATCCCTCCCCTATCCCCCCATCAGCCAACAGGCCCTGGTGTGTGATGTTCCCCTCCCTGTGTCCATGTGTTCTCATTGTACAACTCCCACTTATGAGTGAGAACATGCAGTATTTGGTTTTATGTTCCAGTGTTAGTTTGCTGAGAATGATGGTTTCCAACTTCATCAATGTCCCTGCAAAAGACATGAACTCACCCTTTTTTATGGCTGCATAGTATTCCATGGTGTATATGTGCCACATTTTCTTTATGCAGTCTATCATTGATGGACATTGGGTTGGTTCCAAGTCTTTACTATTGTGAATAGTGTCATAATAAACATATGTGTGCACGTGTCTTTATAGTAGAATGATTTATAATTCTTTGGGTATATACTCAGTAATGGGATTGTTGAGTCAAATGGTATTTCTGGTTCTAGATCCTTGAGGAATTGCCACACTGTCTTCCACAATGGTTGAACTAATTTACACTCCCACCAACAGTGTAAAAGTGTTCCTATTTCTCCACACCGTCTCCAGCATCTGTTGTTTCCTGACTTTTTAATGATCAGCATTCTAACTGGCATGAGATGGTATCTCATTGTGGTTTGGATTTGCATTTCTCTAATAACCAGTGATGATGAGCTTCTTGTCATGTTTGTTAGCTGCAGAAATGTCTTCTTTTGAGAAGTGTCTGTTCATATCCTTTGCCCACTTTTTGATGGAGTTGCTTTTTTCTTGTAAATTTGTTTGAGTTCTTTGTAGATTCTGGATATTAGCCCTTCGTCAGATGAGTAGATTGCAAAAATTTTCTCCCATTCTGTAGGTTGCCTGTTCACTCTGATGTAATTTCTTTCGCTGTGCAGAACCTCTTTAGTTTAATTAGATCCCATTTGTCTAGTTTGGCTTTTGTTGCCATTGCTTTTGGTGTTTTACTCACGATGTCTTTGACCATGCCTATGTCCTAAATGGTATTGCCTAGGTTTTCTTCTAGGGTTTTTATGGTTTTAGGTCTTACCTTTAAGTCTTTAATCCATCTTGAGTTAATTTGTGTACAAGGTGTAAGGAAGGGGTCCAGTTTCAATTTTCCGCATATGGCTAGGCAGTTTTCCCAGAAAAATTTATTAAATAGGGAATCCTTTCTCCATTGCTTGTTTTTGTCGGGTTTGTTAAAGATCAGATGATTATAGATGAGTGGCATTATTTCTGAGGCCTCTGTTTTGTTCCATTGGTCTGTATATCTGTTTTGGTACATGTACCATGCTGTTTTGGTTACTGTAGCCTGGTAGTGTAGTTGGAAGTCAGGTAGCATGATGCCTTCAGCTTTCTTCCTTTTGCTTAGAATTGTTTTGGCTATATGGGCTCTTTTTTGGTTCTATATGAAATTTAAAGTAGTTTTTTCTAATTCTATGAAGAAAGTCAATGGTAACTTAATGTGGATAGAATTGAATCTATAAATTACTTTGGGCAGTATGGCCATTTTAATGATATTGATTCTTCGTATCCATAAACGTGGAATGTTTTTCCATGTGTCCTCTCTTATTTCCTTGAGCAGTGGTTTGCAGTTCTCTTTGAAGAGGTCCTTCACATCCCTTATAAGTTGCATGCCTAGGTATTTTATTCTCTTTGTAGCAGTTGTGAATGGGAGTTCACTCATGATTTGGCTATCTGATTGTCTATTATTGGTGTATAGGAATACTTGTGATTTTTGCACATTGATTTTATATCCTGAGACTTTTCTGAAGTTGCTTATCAGCTTACGGAGATTCGGGACTGAGACGATGGGGTTTTCTAAATAAATATACAATCGTATCATCTGCAAACAGAGACAATTTGACTTTCGCTCTTCGTATTTGAATACCCTTTATTTCTTCCTTTTGCTTGATTGCCCTGGCCAGAACTTCCAATACTATGTTGAATAAGACCCTATTTTCTGAATTAGGGTTCTTCCACTGTCTCTCCACTACTTGTTTTCCATGACAATGCTTTGCTTCTTTAAAAAGTGAAGCTGTTGGTGCACCTACATGGTCTTTATTCAGGCCCCACTTTCACTATACATAATTAAATAAACCCTTCAACTTTTAAATTTGTTCTATATATACCATGTATTTTCTAAATTATTGGCTTGAAGGTAGGATTCTCCCCCTTTTTTGAGTTTATATTCTTTTAGTTAGCCCCTGGAAAAAGAATAGAAAGAAAAACTTTCCATTTCTGCAGCACTTGCATGGAGATAGTAAAACTGAATGCTATGTTTTTCCACAAAGATCATTAACTAGATGAGATTGTTGAAAAACCACGACCTTTGAGGAACTCCATTATTTTAGACCTTCAGGACCTAACTACCCTCTGATCTCAACACAGGACTCTCTTGAGGAAAGAATAATGGGACTGATTTTAAGCAACTATGTACCAATGATGTCATACATTCCTATCCAGAATGCTGCTTTTAATTGTTATATATGATGTAACTATGATGTAGTAACTATGATGGTTTCCTCTCTCTTCTCATGGCTTAAATATCCTGAATTGACCCTTCAGTGAAATACTCTGATTTTTCTCACTGATTTGTATTTCCTTGCCTGGCATCTCCACTATTATTCTCTTTCCTAAGATCTAGTGGTCTTTGTTTTACTCTCTAACATGACATTCTGTTGATCCTAAGACACTATACAATTTTAAAACACATTTTGAATTTAATAAAGGGCCTCATTAGGAGAGGCATCAATAAACATAAACATGATACAAAATTGTTTGCCTTAATTTTAAGCCCACAACCTGATATCAGAATTATTAAAAGGTGAAAAAAAATGGACTATATTTTTAAGGTCAGATGGCCTGGGTTTAAGTCCTGATGTCATTACTTATTTGATGATTTTGGAATCTCCCTAAACCTCAGTTTTCTCATCTTTAAAATATAGGTTTTATAATAAAACCTAACTCAGAAAGTGCTTGTGATAATTAAATACTTCAAATTTAACTACTAACTCAGAGTTTGGCATAAAACAGCCACCTAAATATATTTATTTCATATAATTATAGACTAAGTTTTGGTGACTGGTATCCAAGTCTTTTTATACAATAGTATAAAAATGTACCTGATACTTAATATATTTTATGATTCTTTCAAAAAAGTTCTAAAACTAAACATTTCTGTTACCTTTTATATCATACATAAACTAAACTCAAATGAAATTTCTGATGCCAAAGGTAGAATTGCTAGTTACACGAAAAATGTTCATGATCTGTAAACTCATTTCTCAGACTTTCAAAGAGGTTTCCCATGATGCCTTAAGTACTATCTATTCATCTCCCCTTACTAAACACATTCAGCAATCACAAAATCAAGATTACAGGTGTCTATCTTCTTTATTTTCCAACTTTATGTTCTTTGTTGGGTTACAAACTACCACAATTGTCAAAACTGAGTACTCTACAATATTATCTTCTCTGCTGGCTAGATTTTCCTCAAGTGTTTCCTTTCTTTCCCGTTTCTGTTTAATTAAATCTAATAAAACATTTGTAAAGGTCATGTGGGAAATGCACGTTTCAGGCAAGCAGCAGAACTTACAAACTAGAGATTCAGAATAAAACTTTTTTCCCTCTAAAAAGTTACATCAAGCTCAATGGGTAATTACTTAGTTTTTGGATGACAGTAAAACATCTGGAAAAAAACATAAAATTGACTGGCTCTTTGAGTTCCATTCTGATGTTTCATTATATTATTCTCCTTTGATTCATCTTTTATGACTATATTCATTATGCCATACTTGAAACTTCCTGAACAAATATAATTTCAGCAAGATTAAATATTTACATCCAAGTAATACTTGTAAGAAAAGTTCTATCAAATGGCTAAAACACAGTTTATTCAACAGCTTTGGTTGTTAGTGGCTATTTTTAAATAGGGTAGCTTCCAGGAAAATGACATTAACTCATATTTTTACCTCAACTAAACTCCTGTGTTTTCTAAACATTCAAGGAAGAGAGAGCATTTTTGCCCTTCTATTTAACTTCAGCAAATACTATACCCAGCCATCCATTTTTTTTTAAATATTCACGTAACTAAAATAAATATGATGCCTGAGAGAGTAATTTATTTAGGCTTGCACAAAGATACCACTGTAGTATTTGGAAATTAGAGAAAATTAGAGTAAGTAATTTCTAATTATGGTAGTAAACTCACTCACATATAATCACACACAATGAAGACACATGTAGCCTGCAGCAAAGAACAGAATTTTGAAAAATGAGATCCCTTCCAACCTGCTTTGTTGAGCTGTATTTATAACATCATTGATAAACATAAGCTGGACAAAAAAGAAAACCAAGAAAAAGATACTCAAATTATTTCTAATTGAATTATTTTAAGGTAAAAAGTCAGATTTTATCTAATCACAGCATAAGAGCTGCCCTCCACCCCCATTTGGAAGATAAGATACAACGTAAGTCCTCAAAAGCACAATATTGAGTCAAGTCTTCTCATTGCTTCGCTGTGTTAATAATTCTTTCTGTACCTCAGTTTTTTTTGCTGTAACAAGGGTCTTATAATAACGACAACTTCAACGCCTGAATATTCCATTGTAACACATACGTATTAGATGATGTTTGACCCATAGCAGATGAAATTTGTCTCTAAGTAACTCGCCCCAGTATGTTCTTTGCTTCAAGTAAACACATAAGGATCAATATTCTCAAAATTACGGTTTTTGACACATTCTCCTGATGGGAGTTTTTAATTATTTTATAGGCTCACAAGGGTCTGAGGAGCCCTAGTAACACTTAGAGAAAGTCCTCAACCTAGAGGTTTCTAAACTTTCTCATTTTGTAGCAATTTTACTGTCTTAGTAATATTGACATGGTGCCCCTAGGCCAAAAGAAATATGTGAGTTCTGTTTGTTAATTAGTTAGGTGTAAACAACATAATTTTTATATCCTAAATGGTTATATCCTAACAACATAGTAGCAACATGATTCATTAATATGTATTAACTGAAGGTAAAACATTATTTCTATTTCATTCTTAAATTATCACAGTGACTTACCAAGGGAATCCATGTTCCTGTTGGACCCAAAACAATTTACTAAACTTTGGAATAATGTTAGACAACCCCACCCTCACTTCCCTGTCCTCACTCACTTGTGTGTTTTACTTGCATCATATCACAGCAACCACTGAAAATGAAGCTTTACAAAAATATAACAGAATGAAAAGGAGTGCAGCACAATCTAATGTTGAAACTGTGACTAGCCCCAAGCAAGTGGCCTGCAGGGCTGTCTAGGCTTTGAAACACTTAGAAATCTGGTGACGCCCCTGTGAGTTCACTGGAATGCTTGAGACTGACTTTTAACTTTTATCGTAAAAAATCATTTTTTATTGTTACCAACAGATATTTCTGTGTTACTACAAATTGAACATCATTGTGAAAATGTATGACAAGTTATTTCATCAAACAAAGGAAAAAATCTTCGTAAAATTCCCCCTTCCTCCTACAAAACACAGTACAGTAACATAAATTTGGATGCAACACTATAGGCAACTGGCTGTTTATCCTTCTTGCTGGCTCTGTTCTTAAAATGGCTGGAGGAAGCAGGTGATACAGGAGATGGAAACTAAAGTTCTTACCTTCTTGCAGGGAGTGGAGACAGGGCATGAAATAAAAAACCAAGCTACATGGAAAATGCAGGTAATTCCACCCCCAAAAACGGGGAGGAAGAAGATGATTTCTCTTGTCTCCAATATTCTCCCATATCCATCTCCCCAAATCCGGCCAATAAATATCACCTAAACAGGGAGGTGATTTCTTAAGCTTCTGATGCTTCTTAAGAAATTGGAAGCTTAAGAAAGATGATTCTGGATTCAAAATTGTCTCTGTTAAAACTGAAGCCTGGGCGAAGAAACACTACTCAGTGGTGCCAAACCAAACAAAAACTTGAATTTATCTAACTTTTGCAGTCTATTCTCAAATTCTCAGTTTACCCTGCTGCATAGATTCAGCTTGACCATTTAATTAATCCACATGTTACAACATTGAGTGTTTTTGATTAACTCATTGAGTTATGGTGGTAAGAGGGTTAGCGTCATCATTTATTAAATGTCTACTGCATGCCAGTTCCATACTGCCACATGCTAAGTACTACTGGCATGACACAGATAATTAATTCTTCCATAATTCAAAGAAGGGAATATTTTTGTGGTTTTTCACAGGTGGGTAAGAACCTGAGTTTACGGGCTAGACATAGTGGATCGTGTCTGAAATCGCAGCAGCTTGGGAGGCCCAGGCATGTGGATCACTTGAGCTCAGGTACATGAAATGAGCTTGGAAAACACAGTGAGATGTGTGTCTATCTCTCTATCTATCTCTCTAAAAAAAGAAAACAATTATCCATGTCTAGTGGCACATGCCTGTGGTCCCAGTACTCAAGAGGCTGAGGTGGGAGGATCCACTTGAGCCCAGGAGATAGAGGCTGCAGTGAGCCGCGATCATGCCACTGCATTGAAGACTGGGTGTGAGAGTAAGACTACGTCTCAGAAAAAAAAAAGTGAAAGAAAGAAAAGAGAAGAGAAGAAAATGAAATGAAAAAGAACCTGAGTTTATTCATCCAGAGTCCTAGATATGAACGAGATCATTGTCCCCACCTGCTGTATAAGGGCTTCCTTTACAAATGTGATATTCTTGTTCATTTTCACACTTACTATATTTTATAATACAATAGTAATAACAAGAAGATAAAGGTAAGTTTAAAATGATAAAGTTTGACTGGCAGAAGAAGAAAAAGGACTGACCCTCTACAGTGATCTAATTGTAATTGTGTAAAAGGGAGACAACTAAAAGGTGACCTTGGAAAAACTAAATACTTTGCATTATACTTAGCTTTTCAATAACTGGATGTAAGTTCCTGGCCAACAGAGTGACATGTTTAAAACAATCTATATGTCAGAGGGATTTGTTCACAGTGGTTAACGTATCCTCCGCTTTTAGGAATACATATGCAATGGTAAAAAGTGATGCATGATTTTGGTTATTGGAGTGAGTGCTATTGCTAAACATAATCTCTCAAAATAACCATGTGATAAGCGTGGTTTCAAAAAGAGGGATGCATGACTTCAGGGGCCAATCCAAGACCTTCAGCAAAAGCGTGCCTCAAGAAGAAAGCAATCTGTATTATTTATCCTGTGATCCACAGTCTTTCTCCATCAGGTGATCCAATTTAACCGTGACTAAAAGTTTATTATCTGTTGTGATATGGTTTGGCTGTGTCCCCACCGAAATGTCAACTTCAATTGTATCTCCCAGAATTCCCACCTGTTGTGGGAGGGACCCAGGGAGTGGTAATTGAATCATGGAGGCAGGTCTTTCCCATGCTATTCTCAAGATAGTGAATAAATCTCGTGAGATCTGATGGGTTTATCAAGAGTTTTTGCTTTTGCTTCTTCCTCACTTTCTCTTGCTGCTACCATGTAAGAAGAGCCTTTTGCCTCCAGCCATGATTCTGAGAACTACCCAGCCATGTGGAACTGTAAGTCCAATTAAACCTCTTACTTTTGTAAACTGCCCAGTCTCAGGTATGTCTTTATCAGCAGTGTGAAAACAAACTAATATAGTAAATTGGTACTGGGAGTGGAGCATTGCTGAAAGGATACCCAAAAATGTGGAAGTC
Source organism: Piliocolobus tephrosceles (assembly GCF_002776525.5). NCBI lineage: Eukaryota > Metazoa > Chordata > Mammalia > Primates > Cercopithecidae > Piliocolobus > Piliocolobus tephrosceles. Next base: position 145,950,690 of record NC_045435.1, on the reverse strand, counting down.
ACTTTGGAACTGGGTAACAGACAGAGGTTGGAATAGATTGGAGGGCTCAGAAGAAGGAAATGTGGGAAAGTTTGGAACTTTCCAGAGACTTGTTAAATGGCTTTGACTAAAAGCCTAACAGCAATATGAACAATAAGGTCCAGGCTGAGATAGTCTCAGATGGAGATGAGGAACTTGTTGAGAACTGGAGCAAAGGTGACTCTTGTTTCATTTTAGCAAAGAGGTTGGCAGCATTCTGCCCCTGCCCTACAGATTTGTGGAACTTTGAACTTGAGAGAGGTGATTTAGGGTATCTGGTGGAAGAAATTTCTAAACAGCAAAGCATTCAAGAGGTGACTTGGGTGCTGTTAAAGGCATTCAGTTTTATAAAGGAAGCAGAGCATAAAAGTTTGAAAAATTTGCAGCCTGACAATGTGATAGAAAAAGAAAAACCCCTTTTTTTGAGGCGAAATTCAAGCCAGCTGCAGAAATTTGCATAAATAACTGAGAAGCTGAATGTTAATCCCTAAGAAAATGGGGAAAATGTCTCCAGGGCATGCCAGAGGTCTTCATGGCAGACCCTTCCATCACAGTCCCACAGGCACAGGAGAAAATGATTTCGTGGGACAGACCCAGGGTCCCTGTGCTGTGTGCAGCCTGGGGACTTGATGTCCTGTGTCCTAGCTGCTTCAGCCATGGCTGAAAGGAGCCAAGGTAGAGCTCAGGCCATGGCTTTACAGGGTGCAAGTCCCAAGTCCTGGTAGCTTCCACATGGTGTTGAGTCTATGAATGCATGGAAGTCAAGAGTTGGGGCTTGGGAACCTCTGCCTAGATTTCAGAAGATGTATGGAAATGCCTGGATGCCCAGGCAGAAGTTTGCTGCAGGGCTGGGACACTCATGGAGAACCACTGCTCCATGTGTGGAAGGGAAATGTGAGGTTGGAACCCCCACACAGAGTCCCTACTGAGGCACCACCTAGTAGGCCTATGAGAAGAGGGCAAGCATCCTCCAGACCCCAGAATGGTAGATCTAATAGCTTGCATTGTTCACCTGGAAAAGTCGCAGACACTCAACACCAGCCCATGAAGGCAGCCTGGAGGGAGGCTGTACCCTGCAAAGCTACAGGGGCAGAGCTGTCCAAGACTATGGGAACCTAGCTTTTACATCAGTGTGACCTGGATGCGAGACCTGGAGTCAAAGGAGAGCATGTTGGAGCTTTAAAATTTGACTGCCCTGCTGGATTTCAGACTTACATGGGGCCTGTAGCTCCAACCCCTCACCCCCCCCCTTTTTATTTAAACCAATTTCTCCCATTTTGAATGGCTGTATTCACCCAATACCTGTACTCCCATTGTATCTAGGAAGTCACTAGTTTGCTTTTGATTTTACGGGCTCATAGGCAGAAGGGACTGACCTTGTCTCAGATGAGACTTTGGACTGTGGACTTTAATGCTGAAATGAGTTAAGACTTTGGTGGACTTTTGGAAAGGAATGATTAATTTTGAAATGTGAGAACATGAGATTTGGAGCAGCTGGGGGTGGAATGATATGGTTTGGCTGTGTCCCCACCCAAATCTCGAATTGTATCTCCCAGAATTCCCACATGTTGTGAGAGGGACCCAGGGGGAGGTCATTGAATCATAGGGGCAGGTCTTTCCCATGCTATTCTCATGATAGTGAGTAAGTCTCATGAAATCTAATGGGTTTATCAGGAGTTTCCACTTTTGCTTCGACCTCATTTTCTCTTGCTGCCACCATGTAACAAGAGCCTTTTGCCTCCAGACATGATTCTGAGAACACCTTAGCCATGTGGAATTGTAAGTCCAATTAAACCTCTTTCTTTTGTAAATTGCCCAGTCCTGGGTATTTCTTTGCCAGCAAGTGAAAACAACCTAACACATCTGAATATTGAGTATTTTCAGTCTTGGTGCTCTAATTGCATTTTGCATCAAGATTGTTCTTACCATGCAAGTGACCTAATACAATAATTGTAGTTCACAACTCTAGTCTTTCCATAAAATTCCACTTCTATTTCATAACTTCGTTCTGGTAATGACTCTATGACAAGTTTATTTCTTCCTGGTTCCGAGGCTTTGGGTCCTGTCTCACTACTAATCTTCATGAGTCTTCCTACTTTATGAACAATGGCATCCTTGGAGATTATAAGAGCTGCCATCCATGTCTGCAAGAAGAAGACATTCTTCTAGGGGGAAAAATTCTGTGCTGCATTCCTACTGAGCAGTCTTAAAAGAAAAATTACATACTTTTCCACCTTCAGAAACTCACATGGCACAAGCCTACCCAAACCCCAGAGGATATGCATAAGGTATTGCTTGATCTGGTGTTCTGCTTATGTTGGGGAATCACTGCAGGCTTTGTCTCCAGCTCTCTGCCTCCAAGCGTAACCATCTGCCCCCATCTCCTCCTTATTTCCATCCCATTTCCTCCTACATGGATTTTCCCTCATGGCTTAGAAGCTGATAATGCATTTAGTTTGCCTACCCAACATTTTGCTTTGACATTTTCCCCTTCAATTCTCTATTATCTAGCCCATAGGTTCTCTCTCCAACCATCACCACCATTCATCTACTAGGAAATAAAATGTCTCAGGAGTAGAATTACTAGTTTCATCAATATACTAATGTACCACTAATTTTGGCATTCAGGCAAAAGACAGTACTTGAAGAAACAATTCTATTCAAATCAACACCCTGTTTCTCAAGATCACCGCCAGTGTGCCTAAGTGTTGCTCCACACACATGCACAGAGAGATTCCCATTTTAGTAAAACTGTTATAATTCACTGCAATGGGCACATGCCGGCTAATCTCTATCCTTCCTGAAATTTTTTGTCTCCTTATTTGTTTTCAAATTTAATGTAACTAAGCCTTGTAGATCATATTCTATTTTTTCTACCCAAGAATATCAGCTTGCACAAATAATGGGCAAAATCATTTTGTGAGATGATCACATTAAGAAGACCTATATTTTGGAGTTAGGGACACTGGAGATTGACAACAGAGGTCAGGAATATCAGCTTTGCTGTCAGGCAGGCCAGAGCTTATACTTTATTGCTTTCTAGTCACAGGAATTTGTATAAGTTTCATACCTCCAATTCTCAGTTATTCATCCTTAAAAATGTATCATCCTTAAAAATGGAAATAACAATATTTCTCCAAAAGATCACTATTAGAACTAAATGAGACATATTTATGTAATGCCACCTTGCTGGGCACATGTTATGGGATTAATGAATAGGAGCTCTTATTTTGTTGATATCAACACTCTTATTTGTAACTGACAAGAAGCTATATATCTAATAAAAAATAAAATCTTTGTTCCAAGTCAATGAAAATGAACATTTTTACCTGTAATATAACCCCAGGGTAGAACTAAATTCTATTGCCAAATTCTATTATAACTGGATAACCTATTTTTCTAAATTACTGCAGAAAGCTTCACTATTGAAATAAAAATTCAAATAAATATTAAGCTGTAGAGTGATGGCTTGGGGATAGCAATCAGAGAATTTTCTAAATATAAACCATGGATGTTCCCGATATTATTTTTTTCTCTCTTAACAGAGCAATGTACAAGTATATTTTTTCATTACAAATAAGGAAAAGAAACCATTGAAGATAAATGAAACACTGTATTACATTTTATGCCAGGTGAGAAAATATAAACCCTAATGTTCTTTCTTTAAAGCCCTGAGATTTCATGATGCAATATTACAAGATAACACCTACTGGGATTGTAGCATAAAATACAGGTTTCTAGTATTTGTTTTTTGTATTTAATGTAGTTAATAAAGTTACTTTTAAAGTTATTTTGCAACCAATAATACAGTTACATAAATGTCATTGCACTTAAAGTATCACAAATAGCATATGATTCCAGGCCAGAAATTTAGTGTACAGCAATGTGAGAATCTTGTGCTTTTCCTTGGTTAGAAATCGATTTAAATCAGCAAACAGGAATAAAGTGTAGTGCCTACAACAGATAAGAAAAACACACTTCAAATAATAAGGCAAAATGCATTGCCAGATAAAAACAAATGAAGATGCTGCATGCAGCTAATGAAATGCAATTGCTCCTTCAAGATAGCTTTTTCATCTGTCCAGCCAAAACGGTAAGAGGAAATAATTTACAAAGTTGTAAAATACCACAGTGTTTGTGAGGAACCAGTCAGAAATCTAATCTCTATCTCTCCCCTTCAGCTGAGATTGAAGGCATTCAACACATTCATTTCAAATTGATATTTTCAGAGTGCTGGAAAGAACCATGTAAGGTACTTGTCCTAACTCCAGTCACAGGAGTTGTACTCAGATGTACTCAGAAGTTGTTCAGACACAGTGCAAGGAGCCTTGTCACCATGGTCTCCTGTCACCATGGAAGATGGGGCTAGCCCCATGGGTGGGTACGGGAAAAGGAACCTTGGGCCTGTGAGGCTGTCTGGAATACCTGAGACAAGAAGCATCTTGGAGAGCAACTTAATTAACTGCTCCCCTCACTCCAAGGCAAAATAGAGAATCTGACCCAGAAAGAGAAAATCTGCAAAAGGCAGAAGCTTTCTTTGTCTAACTCAGTTATGGCTCACTGACCTCTAGGAGAGTATGTGGCAACAAAACTCAACTCAAAATGGATGAAAGACTGAAACATAAGACTCAAAACTATAAACCTGCTACAAGAAAACATAGGGGAAATGTTTCAGAACATTGAGGTAGCCAAATATTTGATTGCTAAGACTTCAAAAGCACAGGCTACAAAAAACAAAAACAAAAACAAACGAACAAACAAACAAACACAAATGGACTATGTTAAACCAGAAACCTTCTGTATGGCCAAGAATACAATCAAGAAGTGATGAAAAAAATCTGTAGTATGGGAGAAAATATTTGCACACTATACATCCAACAAGAGACTAATATCCAGAATATACAAGAAACTCAACAGCTAAACAGCAATACACACACACACACACACACACACACACACACACACACACCCTGCTTAACACAAACACTCACAGAACAAATAATCTGGTTAAAAAGTGGGCAGAAGATCTAAATAAACATTTCTCAAATGAAGACATACAAATAAATGGCCAACAAATATATGAAAAAAAAATGCTCAATACCACTAATCGTCAGGGAAATACAAATCAAAACTATAATGAAATACCATCTCACCCCAGTTAGAATGGCTATTACCAAGAAGACAAAAATAGTAAATGCTGGTGAGGATGCCGTAAAAATGGATCCCTTGTACACTGTTGGTGGAAATGTAATTAGGACGGCCATTAGGGAAAACAGTGTGGAGTTTTCTCAAAAAACTGAAAATAAAACTACCATATGATCTAGCAATCCCAGCACTGGTTATTTATTCAAAGGAAAGGAAATCAGTATATAAAAAGGACACCTACACTCTTTTGTTTATTGCAGCACTATTCACAATCGCTAAGATATGGAATTACCTAAATATTAATCGAGAGGTAAATGGATAAAGAAAATATGATGTATACACACAATGGAATACTATCCAGCCATAAAAAGAATGAAATCCTATCATTCACAGCAGCCTGAAGGATATCATATTAAGTGAAATAAGTCAGGCACAGAAATAAATACTGTGTATTCTCACTCACATGTGGGAGCTAAAAAATATTGAGCTCTTGGAAGCAGAGAGTAGAATCGTGAGTATTAGAGGATATGGAGAAGAGGAGAATAGGAAGAGGTTGTTTAAAATATACAAAATTACAGCTAGATGGGAGGAATGAGTTCTGGTAATCTGTGGTGCCATAGGTTGAATATGGTTAACTATAATTTATTTGTATGTTTTGAAACAGCTATAAGAGAAGATTTTTGATGTTCATAATACAAAGAAATAATAAATGAGGACACACATGTGCTAATTATCCTGATTTGAGTATTATACACTGTACACATGTATCAAAATATCACTCTGTATCCCTTAAGTATGTGCAATTATAATACATCAACTAAAAAAATAAAAGAAAATATTTTTTAAATGAATGCCTGGAATATAAAAAAGCTCTTGGTATTTGGATATTAAATAAGTGAATGAAAGAACAGAAACTTACAGGAAATTCTTTCCTGTCATCAATTTCTAAAATGTCTAATGTAGAGCTACATGCATTATTTCATTAACTGTTACATTTCAATTGTTGAAAAACTGATTACCAAGTATTTTGTAAGTGAATGGATTACATCCATATAGGATTCTAACATGATCCACGGATTCAGGAAAGGCTTTTCTTGAGACATTAGTTCTGAAGAATACATACAAATCCATCATTTAGTGGGAGAGAGCACTGGATGGGATGGGGAGCACCTCTGAAAGAAGGAACATTTGCAGAAATCGAGATAAAAATGACCATAGAACTTATGAGAAATTGAGAGAAGACTGTTATGACTAAAAGGAAAAGAATTAAGGAGAAAAATCCCCACAAAAAGAAGTGACATGGGTTTTCAGGACATCACACAGGGTCCTGTGGGCCAGGTTAAGGAAATGAGCCTTAATCCTAAGAGCAACAGAAGCAGCAAGGGAATGATGTGGTTATATGAGTGTTTTTCAAAGGTCCATCTCATTAAATTGTGGAAAACATATTATGGGCAATAAGAGGAAGGTAACATAAAGCCAGACAGAAAATGTTTAGAAGAATATTGCTGGGAAGAGATGATTATGTATTTGGCTAGAATCCTGGTGCTGGATGTAAAGAGAAGTAGAGAAATGGGGATTTCGGAGGTAAGATCAATAGGTGAGGGGGAAATGGTATGTGTGGAAAAAGATGGGTAGAAGGTAAATTCTAGGTTATCAACAGAAACAGCAGGGGATGGTGGAACCACCCCCTGCGAAGACATCCCTGCAGAGAGCATACTTATGGAGAAAAGTTCACTGAAGTTTAATTTTGGAAATGTTAACCTTGAGGTGCCTGCAAGGCATCATAGCAGAGGTGTCAAGCAGGCAGCTTAGAAATAGCACATGATGTTCACAAAAAAGGTTTGGTCTGGATTTTAGAAGCTTCGTAGAGAGAATTAGGTTCCTTACTTCTTTTTTAAGAACATAGAATATGGAAGTACCGATTTCTTTCAGATGGAATGCAGCAGTTCAGCTCCCAGAAAGGAAATGTGTTCAATATTTATGCTGGCTTCTTGCCAGTGCCATTAACCGGGGAGGTGTCCAACTCTCCGTGGAAAGGTATTTTTTTGGAACCAGATGATTTCCTTTTTCTGTCTTATCATTTTCTTGCCTAACATACATTCTCATAATTTCTGTGGTTTTAAAGTTGTTTCCTGATGAGGAAACATTAATATATACTGGGGAAATGTTTCATTAAACAAAGTTAAAATTGATTTTCATATTGCAAGACATCTTGGAGTCACCAATACTCTAATATGTGAGGGCGAACATGTAATAACACATTTTCCAAATATTTAAACACCAAACACTTTCTCCAAGATTATCTTTGACAACTAGTGTTTTATAAATTATTCTTTGGACAAATATTTGTTAAACAGTTGTCTTGCTTGGAGCAGTATCTTTTATTCAATAGTTTTATCCTGGTTCAAAAACCCCAACCTGGACTTAATGGCCCTTTCCCAAGAAATTTAATACAATTTTCCTGTAACACTTAAAATGCTCATTTTCTTTTCTGGTTATTAAAGCTGAAGCAAATTGGATGTTCCACTTATAACTCTGTGGCAGTAGTCATGTGGGAGAAGTTTATCATCTGTGTAGGTCGCTGTCATCTTTCATTCTTATGGTAGTATTGGGTCTGTGTGAGGGTGTGTTCAGAGGTATGATTAAAGCAGTGGCCAGGAGAAGGGTGAACAGTGCTTAGTTTAGTTTTTCAGCTTGTGATCAACTATACATAGAACCACAGTAGTTTGCAGAAATGTAGTTAAGGATAGGGAGGGGAAAGAGTTCCCATCTTACTTTATTTATTATCCAAATTAATATCCTTATTGCCTAAGATTCTGAATATAGTAATCCATATATAAAACTTTCTGATCTCAATCTATATTCTGAAAAATGATACCAATAAAAACACTGAATTCCACTTGTAAAAGCAATTTATTTTATACTTTTCTGCTGCTGGTGTTTTACAGTTTCTCCATTCATATGCCTTGAAGGTATAATACAATGAATATGCAAGAGATCTCCTTATATTAGAGACCTCTTTGTATTAGGCTGGTGCAAAAGTAATTGTGATAACCTAATAATAACTTTGTTTTTCTTCTCTTTAGTGATTAAAAATGTGTGCATGCCCAGAATTCTAGAGATATAAATTAAAAGCAACAAAGCATAAATTAAAATAATGGTCCTGACAATGACACTGATAAAAATAAAAAGAAAAATTCAGAGCAGAAATACAAGAATTAACTCAGAGCAATTTTAGAATGGTTACTAATATTAATGTTATTTTATGTTAGATATTATTATAGGTACAAAATGTCATGAAGACATTAGTACAAAAGCAACTAAATATTACATTAAATATTCATTTAATTGCAGGCAAAGTATTCTGCACAACGCCTTGGAATATAATCAATGACCTATAAATGCTAGTTATCATCATTTCCCACTTAACTCTTCTAATTCAATCTAATACAATTGGCCCACAAATCATTTTATAAACTTGAGTAAAGAATGAACAAAATTTCATTAGCCAGGATAAAAAAAATCAAGGTAAGTTTAAACTCTTTCAGACATGAGATACAAATTTCTCCTTCTGTGTCTCCTTCATTCGCTAAAAACTGAAATTGGCATCATCGTATGTTTAAAAAATATAGATATTTTTACAAATACAAATGGAGAAAAAAAGAAAGAAGAATTCCTGGACTCTTCCATGTACTTGCTTTAGAGAATCTTTGTAACTACTGGCTCCACAGTTGGTCCTTTATGCAAAAAAAAAAAAAAAAAAAAAAGAAAATGAAAAAGATGTCCAATTTCTTAGGTTTTTTTTTTTGTTTGTTTGTTTGTTTGTTTTTCTGAGACAGAGTCTCACTCTGTCCCCCAGGCTGGCATGCAGTGGCGCAATCTCAGCTCACTGCAACCTCTGCCTCCCAGGTTCAAGCAATTCTCCTGCCTCAGCCTCCTGAGTACAGGTGCCTGCCACAATGCTGAACTAATTTTTTTGTATTTTTAGTAGAAACAGGATTTCACCATGTTGTCCAGGCTGGTCTCCAACTCCTGACCACAGGTGATCCACCTGCCTTGGCCTCCCAAAGTGCTGGGATTATAGGCATGAGCCATTGCACCCATCCCAGTTTCACAGATCTTGAGGTGATATAATACTTTGTTATATGTTCAAAGGTAATTTCTATTCTTATTATAAACTATATTTGAGGACAAACGATATGAGACTGTGAAATATCCTCAGAAGCTACTGAATGTAGGAAGATGCATATATTCATGTATTTAGCAGATAAAAATACGTTAGCCCTTAGGTTTATGTCATTCTATTCAGTTACATTTGTATCTTAATAATTGGCAGTATAATTGATTTTAAAGTTGAAACCAGAATCAGAAAGCACAATGCCTGGAAGATGGAAAAATTTCAGAGAGTGAACACAGTATGAATAGAAGAGATCTGTGATGAAGGGACAACTTTGGAGCTTAGTACTTACTGCAAATTAGTATCTTATGTAACTTTGGTGATTAATAGACTCTGACCCTAAGTTTCTTTATCTGAAAAATGGGCTTAAGGATAATTAGATGTGAAGTTTTAGCAAGGATTAAAATTTAAATAATATGCATCAAATGAATGCCACATATTGGTATGTTTCTACTCAAAAATCAATCAATGAGTACTTATTGTGTACCCAGGCACAGGACTAATCATGGGGAAACACAAGTAAGCAAGACAGATATATTTCCTAGACATAACATGCCAGAGCATACAGAAAGTAGCTAAGTAAAAATACACATTTTAAAAATCTAATATGAGAAAAAAAAATTGAGGAACATCCTTGAGAATAACCGGCTTGTACTCTTCACAGATGTCCAAACAAGAAAGATAAAGAAAGACTGAAGAATTGTTTCACAATGAAAGACTCAAATAACATGAAAACTAAATGTAGTATATGAGTCTAGATTGGATTCTGGACATGGGAGAAATAAGTAAAAAGGATATTACCAGGACAATTGACAAATTTGAATATAAACTGCAGATTTGGTAATATTATATCAACATTAAATTTCCTGATGCTGATAACTTCTGTGGTAAGAGGGTATCCTTAATTTAAGAAAAGACACACTGAAGTATTTAGGGTTAAAAAGGCAAAATATTTCCAACAACACTTAAATAGCTCAAAAATATGGAAGAAAGAAGGGAGGAAGGAATGGAAGAAGAAGAGATAATAAAGAAAATGGGAAACACGCAAATAATTAGTGAATCCAGGTAAAGTCTAGATAAGAGTTTTTGTACCATTGTTGTAAATTTTCTGTAAGTTTGAAATTATATAAAATGAAAATGTACTTTGAGGGAAAGTTGAAAAGTTTACAAGTATTCATTTTCTTGTTTCCTATGTCTTTACTCCTTGTCTCTCTAGAGCAAATTTCACAAGTCTTATTTTGAATTTCAGCAATAGATACAGAGACATATTTGTAGGTTCTCCATATTGAGTAGTGCAGTTCTATCTCAATGGATTTGATGAAATCAATAATTTATATTATAGGACTTTAGATAGAATGATGTTACAGGCTTGAATGAGCTGAACAACATCCCCTAACACCCTAAGATCTTTTAAACACAGCTTTTAAAGCTGGTGTTTTGTTTGGAAAACAAACTGAACTGGTAGTAAATTTTAAAAAGCATGTAGACATTTTAAAGCTAAGGAACTACTTTTCCTTCATTTCTTATCATACCTGAGAGAAAGAGAAGCTTTAGGCTGGTAAAGATGCATCTGTGGCTTGCTTTCTATTTATTTATTTATTATTTTTATTATTATACTTTAAGTTCTAGGATACATGTGCACAATGTGCAGGTTTGTTACATATGTATACATGTGCCATGCCGGTGTGCTGCACCCATTAACTCATCATTTACATTAGGTATACCTCCTAATGCTATCCCTCCCCTCTACCCCCTCCCCACAATAGGCCCCAGTGTGTGATGTTCCCCTTCCTGTGTCCAAGTGATCTCATTGTTCAGTTCCCACCTATGAGTGAGAACATGTGGTGTTTGGTTTCTGTTCTTGTGATAGTTTGCTGAGAATGATGGTTTCCAGCTGCATCCATGTCCCTACAAAGGACACGAACTCATCCTTTTTCATGGCTGCATAGTATTCCATGGGGTATATGTGCCACATTTTCTTAATCCAGTCTGTCACTGATGGACATTTGGGTTGATTCCAAGTCTTTGCTATTGTGAATAGTGCCACAGTAAACATACGTGTGCATGTGTCTTTATAGCAGCATGATTTATAATCCTTTGGGTATATACCCAGTAATGGGATGACTGGGTCAAATGGTATTTCTAGTTCTAGATCCTTGAGGAATCGCCACACTGTTTTCCACAATAGTTGGACTAGTTTACAGTCCCTCCAGCCGTGTAAAAGTGTTCCTATTTCTCCACATCCTCTCCAACACCTGTTGTTTCCTGACTTTTTAATGATTGCCATTCTAACTGGTGTGAGATGGTATCTCATTGTGGTTTTGATTTGCATTTCTCTGCCTCGCCCTGCTTCAGCTCTCACTGGTCAGTGCTGACCAGCACTGACTGTCCAACACGCCCCAGTGAGATGAACCTGGTACCTCAGTTGAAAATGCAATCACCTGTCTTCTGTGTCGCTCACGCTGGGAGCTGGAGGCTGGAGCTATTCCTATTCGGCCATCTTGGGCACCCCCACTGTGGCTTTCATTTTAATTAACCTAACATTTCTTGGACTGGTTTGGATTCATCACATCCAGCAGAGGCTCTATAATCAGAAATGCTCATCATATTCATTTCCTGATTTATTTGTAGTATCCATATAAACCTATTGTAAACCTATTGGTGTCAATTAGCAGGTTTACTTCTTTTTTTGTTTTGTTTTGTTGAGACTGAGTCATACTCTGCCGTCCAGGCTGGAGTGCAGTGGTGCAATCTTAGTTCACTGCAATCTCTGCCTCCTGAGTTCAATTGATTCTTCTGCCTCAGCCTCCAGAATAGCTGGGATTACAGGCTCCCAACACCACACCCAGCTATTTGTTGTATTTTTAATAGAGATGGAGTTTTGCCATGTTGGCCAGGCTGGTTTCGAACTCCTGGCCTCAAGTGATCTGCCAACCTCAGCCTCTGAGGCCAAGGGATTATACGGATTACAGTGCTGGGCTTATGGGCTTGAGCCACAGCCCCTGGCCTGGCAGATTTACTTCAAATTTTTTAGAATAAGTGTGCATGCACATGCGTGTGAATTCATGAGTTTTGTGTGAGTTACAGCATACAAATATGAAAAAAATTTCTAAAAGAACACACATAAATTAAAATCTGTATAGTAAAGACTGTTATTTCAAATAATAGCGAAAAATTCCATACACTGTTTGATCTACAAAGAAAATGTTTACCTTTAACTTGTGAAAAGTGGGTATTGTAAAATACATAGTCTAGATGTGATGTAATGGTCATTATTTTAAGCATTTGTTTAGCTTTTGTACTGTTTAGTCTTTATTTATTTATTTATTTATTTATTTATTTATTTATTTATTTCAGTCCTGGGGAAGTAAATAATTTCTGGTCTTTTCTCCACAAATTTCTTAAAAGTTGATAATCAAGATCATTTTTCCCCCAAAATTTACTGTCTTACATGCTGGCAGCAGCTTTATCCTAATGCCACTTAAGCATTTATTTTAAAAAATTGAATAAATAAAAATTCAAGTCTGGAACTTCTACTTCCAGGTATTTTGGATTATTTTATGACAGAACAATAATAAATAAATAAAAAGAGAAACTCAGTGCTGCCCAGTCAAAGCAGAAAGCAACATCGGGTAGAACACAGTCGATGTCACCACGGAGGGAGCATTTAGACCAACCATAGCCCGAGGAAAATTAACCATCTCAGCAGTCTGAATATGAGTTTTAGCAAGCCCCTCCACCATGGGCTAAAGGGCTCTAGAGTTCTAAATAAACTTAAAAGGCAGTCTAGGCCACAAGGACTCCAAATCCTGGGCAAGTCCAGGTGCTGTGCAGTGTTCAGAGTCAGTGGACTTGAGATAAAAATGAGCTAGTGAGACACGAGCGTAGGAAGCCAAGGGAGTACTTGAGCCATCCCTCCCCCAGCCCCAGGCAGAAGAACTCTCAGGTCCTAGAACCCCATTCCTTCTGCCTGAGGAGAGGAAAGAGTAAAGAGGACTTTGTCTTGCATCTTCAATACCCATTTCAGGCCCTAACTGTTATACTATATTTCTAGACACATGCTGGACCAGAAAGGAACCCACTGTCTTGAAGCAAAGGGCCAAGTCCTAGCAGCATTCATCACCTACTGATTAAAGAGCTCTTGGGCCCTAAATAATCAGCAATGGTTGCCAGGCAGTACTTGCTGTGGACCTTGGGTGAAACTCAGAGCTATGCTTGCTTTAGATGTGACCCAGCACATTCCAAGCTATGTTAGCTAAAGGGAAAGACTCCCTTTGCTTAGGGAAAGGAGAGAAAAAGTAAAGAGGACTTTGCCTCACAGTTTGTATACCAGCTGGGCCACAGTGGGGGAGAGTACCGAGCGTTTACTGGGGTCTCTGATTCCTGGCCATGCTGCTTGATGGTGTTGCTAGACTTGGTGTGGGCCAGAGGGGAACCCACTCTCCTGAAAGGAGAGACACAGATCTGGCAGCTTTCACTAAAAGCTGACTGAACAGCCCTTGGGTCTTGAGTGAATATCAGCGATAGCCAGCAGTAATCTCCATGGGCCTGTGGTAGTGGTGGCCATAGGGAGAGACTCCTCTGCTTGTAAAAAGGGGAGGAAAGAGTGGTAAGAACTTTTTCTTGTGATTTGGGTGGCAGCTTAGCCACAGCAGAATGAAGCACCAGGTAGATACCTGATACATTTAGGCTATGTCCCCACTAAAATCTCATCTTGAATTGTAATTCCCACTTGTTAAAGGAAAGACCAGGTGGAGGTAATGGAGTCATAGGAAGAGTTTCCCCCATTCTTTCTCACGGTAGTGAGTTCTCACAAGATCTGATGGTTTTATAAAGGGCTCTTCCCGCTTTACTTGGCACTTTTCTTTCCTGCCACCTTGAGAAGGAGGTCCTAGCTTTCTCTTCATCTTCAGCTGTGCTGAACTGTGAGTCAAGTAAACCTCTTTCCTTTATAAATTACCCAGGCTTGGGCAGTTCTTTATAGCAGTATGCAAATGGACTAATTAAAACCCAAGGTGCTTGACTCCAGGCCCTGGTCCCGGATGACATCTTTGGACCGGCTTGGTGCCAGGGAAACTCATCATCCTGAAAAGAAGGAAACAAAGCTGGCTGGATTCACTATCTGCTTATTGTAGGGTCCTTGGGCTTTGAGTGAACATAGGCAGTAGCCAGGCAGTAGTTACCACAGGCCTTGGGCAGGACTCAGTGCTATGCTGGCTTTGGGTCTGACTCAGCATAGTTCCAGTAGTGGTGGTGGCTTCAGGGGTACCTGTGTCACCCCTATCTCAGCTCCAGACAGCTCAGAAAGGAATAGAAACTCCATTTGTTTGGGTCAAAGTAAGGGAGCAGAACAAGAGTCTCTGCCTCATATTCCAGGGAACTCTTCCAGATTTTACGCAAGACCACCAAGCCAGTACCTCTACACGTCTGCAAGAGCTACTGTGTTATTGAGTTTGGGTGTCCCCTAAATACGGCTGCAGTGATGAAAGATTTACATTACAGCACCCAAGACCATCTGAATACTTGGAAATGCTTCCCAAGAAGGACAGATACAAATAAGCTGAACTATGAAGGTAAGAATAATATATATAATTCTTCAATGCTCTGACACCAATAACATTGACAAGCATTAAAACCATCCAGGAAAACATGACTTCACCAAATGAACTAAATGGGCATGAGTGACCAAACCCAGAGACACAGATATATGTGACTAATAATTCAAAATAGCTGTTTTGAGGAAACTCAAAGATATTTAAGATAATTCAGAGAAGGAATTCCGAATCCTATTAGATAAACTTAACAAATAGATTAAAGTAATTTAAAATAATCAAGCAGAAAATGCAATTGACATACTGTAAAATGCATTAGGGTCTCTTAGCAGAATTGATCAAGCAAAAGAAATAAATAGTGAACTTGAATACAGGCTTTTTGAAAATATACAGTAAAAAGACAAAAGAAAAAAGAATGAAAAAGAATGAAATATGCCTGGAAAACCCAGAAAACAGCCTCAAAGGGCCAAATCTAGGAGTTATTGGCCTTAAAGTGTAGACAGAGAGAGAGAGAGAGAGAAATTGAGGTAGAAAGATTATTCAAAAACATAACAAAGAACTTTCCAAACCTAGAGAAAGACATCAATATCTAAGTACAAGAAGTTTATAGAACACTAAGAAGATTTAACCCAAAGAAGACTACCTAAGGCATTTAATAATCAAACTCCTGAAGATAAATATAAAGAAAGGATCCTACAAGGAGCCAGAGAAAATAAACAACATGCAATGGAGCTTCAATAAGTCTGATAGCAGAATTTCCAGTGAAAACCTTACAGGCCAGGAGAGGGTGTCAGGACATATTTAAAGTGCAGAACAACAACAACAACAACAACA
The DNA here is from genome assembly GCF_002776525.5 of Piliocolobus tephrosceles. Classification (NCBI taxonomy): domain Eukaryota; kingdom Metazoa; phylum Chordata; class Mammalia; order Primates; family Cercopithecidae; genus Piliocolobus; species Piliocolobus tephrosceles. The sequence continues at coordinate 145,934,964 of NC_045435.1, read as the reverse complement.
ACAAAAACGTTTCATCTTAGAATAATGTATCCAGTAAATATGTTCTTCAAACATAAAGGAGAAAGAAATCGTTTTCCACACAATCAAAAGCTGAGGGATTTAATCAACACCAGACCTGTCCTACAAGAAATACTAAAGGGAGCTCTTCAGTTTGAAAGAAAAAGACATTAGTGAGTAATAGGAAATCATGTGAAGGTACAAAACTCACTTGCAATGGTAAGTACATAGAAAAAACACAATATTATAACAAACATTTGTTATATAATTGTGGTGTATAAACTACTTGTACCCAGAATACAAAGACTAAAAGATGAACCTAGCAAAAATAATAACTACAACAGCTTAAGCCATAGCATAACAAATAAATGGAAAAAACAAAAAGTTTAAAAGTAGAATGATGAAGTTAAAGTGTGGGTTTTTAAATTAGTTTTCAATTTACTTGCTTGATTTTTGTTTGTTTATGCAATAAATGTTAAGTTGTCATCAGTTTAAAATCATGGGTTATAAGATATTACCTGAAAGTTTCATGGTAACTTCAGATCAAAAAACATAATGGATACACAAGAATAAAAATAAAAGATGAAAATGTACCACTAGAGAAAATCACCTTCACTAAAAGGAAGACAAAAAGGAAAGAGGAAAGAAAGAGAAGGCCAAACAAATGAAAAAATGGCAAGAGTAAGTCCTTACTTATCAATAATAGCATTTAATGTAAACAGACTAAACTCTCAAATCAAAAGACACAGACTAGAGGAATGGATAAAAAAATAAGACCCAATAATCTGATGCCTACAAGAAACACATTTCACCTATAAAGATACTTACAAACTGAAAATAAAGGGATGGAAAAAGATATTTCATGCCACTGGAAGCCAAAAAAGAGCAGGAGTGACTATGCTTATATTAGACAAAATAGATTTAAAAACAAAAACTATGAGACAGAGAAAGTCACTACATATAATGATAAAGGGGTCAATTCAACAAGGAGATATAACAACTGTAAATATGTATGCACCCAACACTGGGACACCCAGATATATAAAGCAAATATTATCACAGTTATCAAGAGAGGTATATCCCAATACAATAATTGTTGGATTTCAACATCCATTTTCAGGAATGGAAATATCATTTAGAAAGAAAATCAGCAAAGAAAAATTGAACTTGATCTGCACTAAGAACAAATGGACCTAATATATATTTATTATTGTCATTCAATGGTTGCAGAATATACATTCTTTTCCTCAGCATATGAATCATTCTCAAGGATAGACCATATAATAGGACAAAAAAAAGTCTTAAAAAGAAATTATATCAAGTATCTTATTTGACTACAATGAAATAAGGCTAGCAATCATTTGGAAAGTACACAAATCCATGGAAATTAAACAATATGGTCCCGAATGACCAGTGGGTCAATGAAAAAATTAAGAAGAAAATTTAGTAAGTTCTTGAAACAAATAAAAATGGAAATGCAACATACAAAAACCTATGGGACACAGCAAAAGCAGTACTAAAAGGAAAGTTTATAGTCATAAGTACTTATATAAAAAGTGTTAAAACTTCAAATAAACAACCTAATGGTATATTTTAGAGAAGTAGAAAATCAAGAACAAATCAAACCAACCACAAGTTACAAGAACAGGAATAATAAACATCAGAGCAGAAACAAATGAAATTGAAAGGCTAAAACAATACAAAAGATGAACAAAATGAAAAGTCATTTCTTTGAAATTATAAAGAAAGTTGATAAGCTTTAACTAGACTAAGAAAAAAACAAAAAGGATCTAAATAAAAAATGTTAGAGATGAAAAAGGGACATTAAAACTAATACCACAAAAATTCAAAGGATGATTAGAAGCCACTCTGAGCAACCATATGCCAATAAATTGGAAAACTTAAATAGATAAATTCCTAGACACACAATCTACTAAGATTGAACTGTGAAGAAATCCAAAACCTGAATAAGTGAATAACAAGTAATGTGATCAAAGCCATAACAAGAAAGTCTCCCAGCAAAGAACAAGCTAGGACCCAATGGCTTCACTGCTGAATTTTACCCAAGATTTGAAAAAGAACCAATATCAATTTTAATCAAACTATTCTGAAAAGGGGAGAGGGAATACTTCCAAACTCATTATATGAGATCAGTATTACACTGATAATAAAACCGGAAAACACCTCAAAGGAAAAAGAAAGTAACAGGTCAATATCCCTGATGAACATTGACACAAATGTCCTCAACAAAATACCAAACAAACAAATTCAATGATACATTAAAAAAATCATTCATCATGACCAAGTTGGATTTTTTTCCAGGGATGCAAGAATGGTTCAACATACAGAAGTGAATCAATGTGATATATCAACAGAATGAAGGACAACCATATAATAATTGCACTTGATGCTAAAAAAGTTTGCTAAATTTTAACATTCCTTCATAATAGAAACTCTCAAAAACCTGGATATAAAAGGAACATACCTCAACATAATAGAAGTCATATATGACAGACTCACAGCTAGTATCATATTGAATAAGGAAAAACTGATAGCTTTTCCTCTAAGATCTGGGATGAGACAAGGATGCCCACTTTCACAACTGTTATTCAACACAGTACTGGAAGTACTAGCTAGACCAATAGGACAAAAGAAAGAAATAAAGGGCATCTAAATTGGAAAGGAAAAGGAAAGAAGTAAAATTATCCTTGTTTGCAGATGATATGATTTTATATTTGGAAAAACCTAAAGACTGACAGAAAACTATTAGAACTGATAAGCAAATTCAGTAAAGTTGCAGAATACAATATCAACATGCAAAAATCAGTACCATTTCTATATGACAACACTAAACTATCTGAAAAATGTATCAAAAAAGTAATCTCATTTATAATAGCTACAATTAAAATTAAATATCTAGGAATAAAATAAAAAAGTGAAAGATCTCTACAATGAAAACTATAAAACATTGATGTAAGAAATTGAAGAGGTCAAAAATATGAAAAGGTATTCTATGTTCATGGATTGGTAGAATAAATATCATTAAAAATGTATGTATTACTCAAAGCAATCTATATATTCAATAAATGCCTATCAAAATACCAATAACATTCTTTGCAGAAATAGAAACATAATCCTAAAATTTATATGGAACTGCAAAAGTCCCAGAATAGACAAAGCTATCCTGAGCAAAAAGAACAAAACTTGAAGAATCACTTTACCTGACTCCAAATTATGCAACAGAGATAATGTAAGGAAAACAGTGTGGTACCAGCATATAAACAGACATATAGACCAGGAATCGACACCCAGGAATAGATCTATACATCTACAGTGAACTTATTTTCAACAAAGGTGCCAAGAATATACACTGGGGAAAGGACAATATCTTCAATAAGTGGTGCTGGGAAAACTAGATATGCATATACAGAAGAATGAAACTAGACCCCCACCTCCTACCATATACAACAATCAAACCAAAATGGATTAAACACTTAAATCTAAGATCTTAAACTAAGAAACTACTAAGAAAAAATTGGAAAAACTCTCCAGGACACTGGTTTGGGCAAAAATTTCTTGAGTAATACTGTACAAGCACAGGCAACCAAAGCAAAAATGGACAAATGGGTTCACATCAAATGAATAGCTCCTGCACAGCAAAGGATACAATCAACAAATTGAAGAAACAATCCACAGAATGGAAGTAAATATTTTCAAGGTATCCATCTGACAAGGGATTACTAACCAGAATATATAAGGAACTCAAACAACTCAATAAAAAGAAATCTAATCCAATTAAAAATGGCAAAGATCTAAGCAGACATTTCTCAAAAGAAGGCATATGAATGGCAAACAAGGATATAAAAGTGTGCACAACATAACTGATTATCAGAGAAATGCAAATCCCAACTACAATGAGATATCATCTCATCCCAGTTAAAAGGCTTTTGTCCAAAAGACAGGCAATAACAAATGCTGGCAAGGAAGAGGAGAAACAGGAACTCTTGAACATTGTTGGTGGAAATGAAATCAGTACAACCGCTATAAAGAACAGTTCGGCAGTTCCTCAACAACACTAAAAAGAGAACTGCCATACAATTCAGCAATACCACTGCTAGGTATATACCCAAAAGAGAGAAAAATCTGTATATTCAAGAGATATCTGCACTTCCATAGTTTGTTGCAGCACTGCTCCGCCAATATTTGGAAGCAACCTAAGTGTCCATCAACAGACAAATTGATAAAGAAAATGTACATATACATAATGGAGTACTATTCAGCCATAAATATAATATCCTGTCCTTTACAACAACATGGATGGAACTGGAAGATATGTTAAATGAAACAAGCTAGGCACAGCAAGACAAACTTCCTATGTTCTCACTTATTTGTGGGAGCTAAAAATTAAAACAATGGAACTCATGGTGAGAGAGAGAGTAAAATCATGGTTACCATAGGTTGCAAAGGGTAGTGAGGATAGGAATAATTAATGGGTTCAAAAATATGATTAGATAGAATGAATAAGACCTAGTAATTGATAGGACAACAAGGTGACTACAGTCAATAATGATTTATTGTACACTTTAAAATAACCAAAAGCATATAATTTGGTTGTAACACAAATAAAGGATAAATGTTTGAGGTAATAGATACCCCATTTACCTTCATGTGATTTTTACATATTGTATATTTTTATCAAAATACCTCATGTGCCCACTATGTACTCACGAACATATGTACCTACTATCTACCCATGAAATATATATATATATATATATATATACCTACTATGTACCTACTGTGTACCCACTATATATATATATATATATACCTACTATGCACCCATGAAAATTTAAAACAAAATTAAAGTGAGATTGGCAATCAATACCTGCTCTTCCATTGAGTCATCTGATTAACTACACAGGACAAGATGCAGACGAGCCAAGCATCAAGTGTGTTGAAAAAGCCAAACATACTTGAAGTGTAATATGAAGTTTTCAGCATTTCCACAGTTCTAGGGAGACGAGACTTCTACCTCAGAGCGTTCAAGGAAGAATGGCCCTAGCAAACACTCAAGCTCTAATTAGGATACCTTGAGGGATGTACCATGTATATGCGGAAAATTAGAGGTATCCAGAACCTTACTGAAGCTGCAAACTAGCCTAAGTCATTTCAAGATCTGATCAGATTTGAGTAATATAGCTCTTTTTGGCCTGCAAGAGGCTAGGTTAAATTATCACTAAAATTTCTCATTCAGAAGACTGGTAATGAAAGCAAATTTTTTTTTAGAGAGATTAATAGCATCAGAAGAAACAACAGGTAACAGAAATATATCCACATGTGACACAAATACTACAGTAAAAAGAAAACAAATTTAAAACAGTTTTGATTAGTATCTTCAAACAAATGACCAAGTGGAGAATTATAAGAGAATGATCACATGGAGAATTTTGAACTGAAACAATACAATAACTAAAATTCATAGTATGATAGAGGGATGCAGCTCAAGATAAACGATCTGGAAGATAGATCAGAAGAAAATATCTAGACTGTAAGAGGAAATACACAGAAGAGTATAATAGACACACTATATGTAACAGATAATCACCAAAAACATGTGCTGCATTGCCTATGGTTGTGTTATTTTTAACAGCCGCAAACTTTCCATCAACCCCAGAATGGGTAAATATATTTTGGTACATTCATATAATGGAAAACAATTTTGCACTGAGAAAGAATAAACCAGCTGGGCACGTGGCTCATGCCTGTAATCTCAGCACTTTGGGAGGCCCAGGCGGGCGGATCATGAGGTCAGGAGTTTGAGAACAACCTGGCCAACATAATGAAACCCCATCTCTGCTAAAAATGCAAAAATTAGCCAGTTGTGTTGTGTGCCTGTAATCCCAGCTACTTGGGAGGCTGAGGCAGGAGAATTGCTTGAACCTGGGAGGCGGGGGTTGCAGTGAGCCCAGATTGTGCCACTGCACATCAGCCTAGGCCACAGAGCAAGACTCCGTATCAGGAAAATAATAATAATAATAATAACAACAACAACAACAATAATGAACCACTGCTACATATAACAACATTGATGAATCATTCAAACATGATATTGTACGAAACAAACCAGGTACAAAAGAGTACATGTTGCATGATGCCATTTAAATAAAACTCAGTATTAGGTGGAACTAATCTATGACTATTATTAGAGGAAGATTGATTTCCAAGGGATAGCACTGTGGGGGCTGTTAGGGGTGTTGGTAATATTCTATTATTTGACTCAATGGTAGTCACACAGATATGTTTGCTTTGTGGAAATCCATTGAACTATACACTTATGATTTGTGTTTGTGTGCTTTTATATATACATACTACATTTCAATTAACAATTTTTTTTTTTAAATAAAGCTTGAGTATCATGGTGATTGTTTGGGGGGTTCTACAGATAATAAAGTTCCTTTGAATAGTGGTTATATTTGGCTTTCAGGAGATGCAAAGAATTAATCAATGGAGAGAAGTTCAAAGATGAAAAACAGTAATAAAAGATGGGGTGGGAACTGTGTTTGCAGGTCTACCTAAAAGACTACTCAGGGCTTGGTGTGGTGGCTGATGACTGAAATCCCAGCTGTTTTTGAGGCCATAGTGGGAAGACTGCTTAAGGACAGGAGCTGGAGATGATCCTGGGTAACACATGAAAACTCCATCTCTAAAATATATATATATAATCACAATAATAATTAACCAGGCATGGTGGGGCTGTCTATGGTCCCAGTTACTCAGGAGGCTGAAGCAAGAGAATCACTTGAGCCCAGCAACTGGAGGTTACGGTGGGGCCATGATCACACCACTGCACTCTAGCTTGGGCAACAGAGCAAAACCCTGTCTCTAAAGAAAGGAAAACAAACAAACAAAAAAGATGATTCAATAGCTCTGTACATCTTTGGAGAAACGAGCAGAATGGAGGCTGTTTAAGGGCAAAGACACTGCCCCACCAATTCTCCCCTCTGCTTTTCGTTCAGCAGACCTGGAGATAGTTGGTATAGCCTAAGGCAAGAATAAGATACACTAGATATTAATAATGACACTACTATAGAATTCATAAATAAATAATAAATCAGACCAGTCTTCTTTTCCAGATAGAGAAACACATCAACTATTTTTACCCTGTTCTGTTTCGTGTTTTTATTAATCAACTCCAGAGGTAGGATACCTTTGAAGCCTTTTATGCTGCTTTTTTATCTTTATTGTAATCTCTTAATTCTAGATTCAGCTTCTTGAGAGCAGCGTTGTTTCTTACTTTGTTGCAAATGTACATTCACCAATCAGGCTCTTGTTAAAGAGTAAGTACTAAATGAATGTTTGCTGTCTGTCTGTTACTGGTATGATCTAAACCCAGGATTTAAATTAGGGCCAATATTGTGGAATACTAGATATGCTACGTATTTTGCCTTTGCTTTTTAATTTATTTATTTTTGCTTTAAGGGGGAGAAAACCCAGGAACTATGCCATCATTGGCAAAAGTAGATTAGGATGTGTGTGTTCTGATGTGACTTAAGTTATTACTAAATTGTCTCAGAGCTTAGAAGTTTGTCTGTGATCTGAGACATATGTTTGTAATCAGATTTAGCTTTTGTCTCCAGACCAGGCCTGATATTAGTAAAATTTTCCATATGTGTTCTTATTCAGTTACTCTTTTATGAGTACAAGACATTTCTATTATGTCTGTGTCTCTAGATAGCTCATTGTAAATTTAATCAAATTTACATTTTTAAGCAAATTGGCAAATTAACACCTTGAAAAGTCTTCTTGGGGGGCAAGGCTAGATGGTACGTGAAAGGCATGTTTAGGTACTCAGTATTATGACAAATGTTTCCTGCATAGGTGACCTTGACTGTATAAAAATATTCACAAATATTCAACATTAAGAAAGTACACTTTTCCCAAGAAAATAAAATCCATGAAAAAACGAAACATATTTTCTTCATATTAATATCTAAAATTGGAACTTTGAGTTTGAAAGCTTATTTGCTCAGTATACAGCTTCCAGAATTCAGGCTCACCAGCTCCAAAAGCCCACTCAATGGACATGACGACACTTAGCACAATAGAAAATAGTTGTGACTGTCTCCAGTACATGCCAATATTTTTTCAATGGTCACCACCCTGAACAAATAATACACAGTTAATAAATCATTTGCCTGTAGAATAGCCTGGGCTGGGTCCAGACATTTTTAAAAAGGAGGATATGGGGGGGCCATGGGTATTTTGTTATTGCCCTGTATAACTGCACCAAACAGAAGGGGGAAAAATACCCCACAAAATTCTGTGCCATTATATTATGTATATATTATGTAGACACACATGCAGTCATTCAACAAGCATATTGAAAAAAATCTCAGTATCACTGATCATTAGAGAAACGCAAGTCAAAACCACAATGAGTTACCATCTTGTACCAGTCAGAATGACTATTATTCAAATGTCAAAAAGTAACAGATGCTGGTGAGATTGCAGAAAAATGGGAACACTTATACCCTGTTGGTGGGAGTGTAAATTACTTCAACCATGTGGAAAGCAGTATAGTGATTCCTCTAAGAGCTAAAAGTACAACTATCATTCAACCCAGCAGTCCCATTAGTACATTATACCCAGAGGAATAGAAATTATTCTCTCATAAAGACATGTGCACATGAATGTTCAGTACAGCACTATTCACAATAGCAAAGACATGGAATCAAACTAAATGCCTATTAAAGACAGATTGGATAAAGAAAGTGTGGTACATGTGTACCATGGAATGCTATGCAACCATTAAAAAAAAGAATTAGATCATCTCTTTTGCAGGAATATAGATGGAACTGGAGGCTATTAACCTTAACAAACTAACTCAAGAACAGAAAACCAAATATTACATGTTCTCACTTATAAGTGGGAACCAAATTATAAGAATTTATGAACACAAAAAAGGAAACAACAGACACCGGGATCTAGTTGAGCGGGGAAGAAAGAGGAGGGAGAGGAACAGAAAAGATAACTATTGGATACTGGGATTAATATCTGGATGATGAAATAGTATATATATAATCTGTACATAATATATTATTCATATAATTATGATTGATATAATTATATTATATAATTATATTACATATTAATATATGATTAATAGAATTAACCATAACCATGTATTTTTTCATTAAATAAAATCTAACAGGTAACCCACTGTAGACATAAGAAAAACTGAAGTGTGAGATTGAACTTTTTATCCAATATTTGACAGCTAGTTAGCAACTAAGCTGAAACCACAACTCAGTTACGGTGGCTCACAATAAGTAAGTTTTCCCCTAACAAATTGTTGGGCTAGTTTTTTACAAAATGTGTGGATTTAAAGTATAATATAAATAGAGCTGGAATAAAACTCCTGCCTCACTTCATTAAACATTTACTTTCTTACAAGGTTCAAGTATGTTTGTCTCATAGGTCCTTGAAATGGCAAATAATAAAGACTACTACTTTTCAGATATTGTATCTCGGCAGAGATGCTGATAAGAGAAAGAGAGAAGAATGACATTTTTGCAGAAAGACTGGAAATAAGAGAAGATAAGTAGAGAAAGAGAGCACCAAGATGGAAAAATATGTCTTGCCTTCGCCAAATGAACTTGTGCTTCAAAACATTGTATGAGCATTGGTCATGTATGTTTGCATAGAGAGTAACTACTGCTGTTGTGGTGGTTTTAAAATTCTTTGCTACTCCTCTCTTCAAAAGGTGTAACCTAATTCTCCCTCTTCTTGCTTATGGGCTGGACTCAGTGACTCATTTCTAGTGTACAAAATATGGTAGAAGTGATGCTGTCTGACTTTCAAGACTAGGTCATAAAAAGCAGACACCGGGTGATGTCTGAGCATATCTGAGCAAGATGGTAGACTTCCTTTTTAGTTCTTTGATCCTTTTCTAGGTTAAGCTAGCTGCCATATTGTGGGGTTATTAAAGCAGCCTTATAGAGAGACTCTTGGGGCAAGGAACTACTAAGACCTCTTGCCAGCAACCAGCAGTAACTTTCTGGGCATGTGAATGAGCCACCTTGTAAGTAGATCCTCCAGCCCCAGTCAAGCTTTCAGTTAACTTCAGCCCCGTCCAATAACTTAACAGTAACTTCACAAGAAACCTTGAACTAGAACAACCCAGCTAAGTCACTTTTGAACTCCTGACTCATGGAAACTGTGACATAAATTTTTGTTGTTTTAAGCCACTAAACTTTGGGGAAATTTATTACATAAAAGTAGATAATAATACAATGTAATAATGTAGATAATGAGTAACAGTAGCGTTGAAGTGAAAAACAGTGTCATATGAACTTATAAAACACAACTACTCTTGGAATGAACCACATGAAATTGCTGATTTTGTAGATCACATATCAGCCATATGGTTCAACCTTCCTTTTTAACTTTTATTTTCGGTTTGGAGGTTCATATGAAAATTTTGTTACATAAACACATGTCCCAGGGGTTTGCTATACATACTATTTCATCATCCAGATATTAATCCCAGTATCTAATAGTTATCTTTTCTGTTCCTCTCCCTCTTCTTTCTTCCCTCCTCAACTAGACCCCAGTGTCTGTTGTTTCACTTTTTGGGTTCATACGTTCTTATAATTTGGCTCCCACTTATAAGTGAGAACATGTAATATTTGGTTTTCTGTTCTTGAGTTAGTTTGCTAAGGCTAATAGCCTCCAGTTCTATCTATATTCCTGCAAAAGAGATGATCTAATTCTTTTTTTTTTTTTATGGTTGCATAGCATTCCATGGTATACATGTACCACACTTTCTTTATCCAATCTGTCTTTAATAGGCATTTAGTTTGATTCCATGTCTTTGCTATTGTGAATAGTGCTGTACTGAACATTCATGTGCACATGTCTTTATGAGAGAATAATTTCTATTCCTCTGGGTATAATGTACTAATGGGACTGCTGGGTTGAATGATAGTTGTACTTTTAGCTCTTAGAGGAATCACTATACTGCTTTCCACATGGCTGAAGTAATTTACACTCCCACCAACAGGGTATAAGTGTTCCCATTTTTCTGCAAACTCACCAGCATCTGTTACTTTTTGACGTTTGAATAACAGTCATTCTGACTGGCATAAGATGGTAACTCACTGTGGTTTTGATTTGCGTTTCTCTAATGATCAGTGATACTGAGATTTTTTTCAATATGCTTGTTGGATGGCTGCATGCGTGTCTTCTTTTAGGAAGTGTCTGTTCATGTCTGACCACTTTTAATTGAGGCTGTTTTTCTCTTGCAAATTTTTAAGTTCCTTATAGATGCTGCTTGTTAGACATTTGTCGGATGCATAGTTTGCAAAAATGTCCTCTCATTCTGTAGGTTGTCTATCCTGTTGATAGTTTCTTTTGCTGTGCAGATGCTCTTGACAATTAGATCCCACTTTTCAACTTCTGCTTTTGTTGCAATTGCTTTTAGTGTCTTTGTCATAAAATCCTTGCCAATTCCTATGTCCAGGGTGGTATTGTCTAGGTTGTCCTCTAGTGTTTTTACAGTTTTGGATTTTACATTTAAGTCTTCAATTCATCTTGAGCTGATTTTTGTGTATGGTGTATGGAAGGAGATCAGCTTCAATCATCTGCTTATGGATAGCCAGTTTTCCCAGCACCATTTATTGAATAAGAAGTCTTTTCATCATTGCTCATTTTTGTCAGCTTTGTTGATGATCAGATGTTCATAGATATGTGGCCTTATTTCTGGGCTTTCTATCCTTTTCCATGGGTTTATGTGCCTGTTTTTGTACTCGTATCATGCTGTTTTGGTTACTGTAGCCTTGTAGTATAGTTTGAAGTCAGGTAACATGATGCCTACTGCTTTGTTCTTTGTGTTTAGGATTGCCTTGGTTATTTGGGCTCTTTTTTGGTTCCATTTGAATTTTAAAATAGTTTTTTTTTTTTTAATTCTGTGAAGAATATCACCAGTAGTTTGATAAGAATAGCGTTGAATTTGTAAATTGCTTTGGGCAGTACAGCCCTTTTAATTATATTGATTCTTCCTATTTATGAGCATGGGATTTTCCTTCCATTTGTTTGTGTCTTCTCTTACTTCTTTGAGCAATGTTTTGTAATTCTCATTGTAGAGATCTTTCACCTCCCTGGTTAGCTGTATTTCTAGGTATTTTATTCTTTTTCTGGCAATTGTAAGTAGAATTGCCTTTCTTTCTGAGTTGGCTCTTGGTTTGCCTGTTGTTGGTGTCTAGGAATGCTAAGTGAGTTTCGTACATTGACTTTGTATCCTGCAACTTTGCTAAAGTTGTTTATCAGTGGGAGGAGCTTTTGGGCTGAGACTATGAGGTTTTCTAGGTATGGAATCATGTTGTCTGCAAACAGAAATAGTTTGTCTTCCTCTCTTCCTATTCGGAAGCCTTTATTCCTTTCTCTTTCCTGTTTGCTCTGGTTAGGACTTCCAATACTGTGTTGAAAAAAAAAGTGGTGAGAGAGAGCATACTTGTCTTGAGCTGGTATTCAAGGGGAATGCTGCTAGCTTTTGTCTATTCAGTATAATGTTGACTGCGGGTTTGTCATAGATAGCGCTTATTATTTTGAGGTTTCTTCTACACCTAGTTTATTTAGAGTTTTTAACATGAAGGGGTGTCGAATTTTATCAAAAGCCTGTTTTTGCATCTATTGAGATAATCATGTGGTTTTTTGTCTTTAGTTCTGTTTTTGTGATGAATCACATTTATTGATTTGTGTATGTTGAACCAACTTGCCTTCCGGGGAAGAAGCCTACTTGATCATAGCAGATTAGCTTTTTGATGTGCTGCTGGATTTGGTTTGCAAGTATTTTGCTGAGGATTTTTACAATGATGTTCATCAAGGACACTGGGCTGAAGTTTTCTTTTTTTGTTGTGTCTTTGCCAGGTTTGGGTATCAAGATGATGTTGGCCTCATAGAATGAATTGGGGAGGAGTCCCTCCTCAAGTTTTTAGAATTGTTTCTGAAGGAATGGTTATGGTTCAACCTTACGTAACAAAGCTCAACCAACTTGTTTCTTACAACTACAATTTTTTAAACTTGTAGTTATAGTAAACTAGTTTGGACTGGACTTTGGTCTCCTAGGATGCATTTCTGGAATATGCTTATTATTTTCAAAATTTGCCATTCTCCAAATTACATAGGAATACAGTTATGATTTTCTGATACAATGTTCTGATGCAACAGTTGGAAACTAATTATCTGTGGGTTGTGGCTTGGTTTAGACATGTAAAAGATAATTATTAGCAAATGATTATCATTTTCTCAAAAGGTATGTCGGTTTTGGACTTGAAACAAATATTTGAATAAATGATGAAATAGGCTTTAAATGTCTTACACAATACTAAATACAAAAAGCTATTTTATTCTTATCCTTGGAAACACTGGATGCATGTTCTTATGACATCATGTTTTCTTTCCACAATAAAAAATGGACACTCAAATCATCCAGTCTGTAAGTATGTAATTACCTTCAAATGTTCTCCTCATTTAAGCCCATTAAAATGCTTCAACTGACCCAGGTTACACAAAATTATCTTCCCGATAACTTACTATCTTTTTTGGCACAACCTGTGCCACTTTCACATGTCTGTTGATGACATATGCCAAGCTATTGAGTGAGAATTTATTCTGTTTCTATGCTCCCTGGAGCTTTCACATGTGTGCCTGATTTAACACAAAGCTTTATGTGTAACATTTCCAGCACCCAAACACAACAGTTTCCACCTATCTGTTTTATTTTAGCTTTAAAGACAAATATTAAATGGGAAATAATTTCTAAAAGGAACATTTTACCCTGACTCCAAATTCAGATTCTGCTATTGTTTCACAGAGCTTTTGTCAAATTATCTTTTTTTAAAAAAAAATTGTGAGGATATGTCAGGTCTGAGCAATGGTCATAGGATGCTTATTTTCTTTGAAAAGAAGAATCTCCAAGCTAAACTTCCTGATTTGCCAGTGCAATTGCACTGTCATCTTAGGGGTTTATTGGCACTGGCATAAATGTAATACTTTCTTCTTCTCATGATTACATCTAGCAAAGCCTTGGTCAACATCAGTAGTTATTGGGAGCAAAAAGGAACTCTTCACAAATCCAAAGTTAGAAATCATGCTACCTTTTCTATCTTACCAGGGTATGAACTTATCTAACTTCCTAGCAAGAGCTCATGATATTGCCTGTGCCTTTATCAGGGTGATCAGGTCAGAGAAGATCACTGTTTCCACTCCTGCTCATTTCTACTGCTTAAAATTACTTTTAAGAGTTAATATGTATTTCTATTATGTTATATAAATATATAATTATCAGTAATTATATTTGTACTTAATATATAATGTATATGCTATAAATTATAACTTTCTCTACATAATAAATCTATCTGGCACAGTGATACTAGCAGTAATATATAAAATTATCAATTGACTCTAATTTAGTTACAGAAATCATGAGTCTTTCCCTTACCTTCTTGGTAGAGAGCTCAGCCTATTTCTACAATATCTACAGAAAAATTTTATGAGCTGAAACACTTATTGCTAACTCAGATGGGAAAATTCTGAACTTCTTTAACTATTAAAAACTGTATAGCTTGGATTTCCTTTGAAAACAGAACGCTACATGAAAGGACAACAAATCTTCTGGCAATAACTCACATTTAACGGGTTGATACAGCAAATCTATCTTTCTAAACAACAAATGTGTGATCTAATGGCAATACCAACAGTGCACTGTACCAACAATTAGAATGGTGTATTAAAGCTTCCAATTTGCAGTGATTTTTTATGGAAGTATAATTATCCATTTAAAATGTAAAATTCCCTGTACAAAAACATTTGAATAATTATGAAAATGTAAGTGATCCTTTGCAAAAACTAATTATGGTGAGGGAGACTTTCCTTGGCTGTCAGTGTTTTATGCATGTGTTTGGTTCCATAAGCAAACTAATTAAAATGTTGCAAGACACACTGAAATGCTGGCATTTTAGATGGAAAGCAGTTGTACTTCTGGCAAAGATCGTTTCATGTTTCTGGAATTTTAAAATTGTAGTTATAATAAACTATTCAGTCAAGCAAACAGAAAACAAGAGCCAAAATCATGCTCTCAGCTTTCAGATCTATAGCCACATGCCACCACAAAGCCGTGAATTTTCTAAGTATAAACTGGAAAAAAACACACACACATTTGTTTTGTTAGCAAACATTTGGGGTATGTATGCGTGTGTTTGATACAACTGTGGTAATTATGCAGCTAAAATAAGAAGAACCAATTTGGAAGTCGTCTTACTATTTTGTGTTATTTCCATTATCGGAAATCATTGGTCAAAGGGTGGGCAAAACGTTTCCACCACAAATAAGAATGCTCTAACACGACAGCTAATAAGACAAAGAACTGTATTATGGCACCTCCTCAACAGTAAACACTTGTCCTAAGAGCCTAGGAGGTAAAGGGCAGCTGCAGAATGATTATCAGGATTGCTTCATGCTCCAGATTGCATTTAGAACATGAAATGTCCATCCTTTTCACTGTTGGGTCACTCAGTCACGCTTTGGGCAAGATTTACTAAGGTTGTCACTTTTACCAGTCACAGTGGTAAGAAGTGAAATTTCAGTCATGTGTGAGTGACTTATAGTGCATGCCCGCATGGATTTTACACTCCAATCTTTTTAAAAGACAGTAGTTTGATGAATTATGTACTCCAGGGCAGACCACCTGGGCTTAAATCTTGGCTTATCTACTAACTATCTATGTGAATTTAGGCTAGCAAACTATTCTCTTTAGCATGCTCATCTGTGGAATGAGAATAACAGTCTTGCCTTATGTAGTTGCTGTGAGAATTAAATGAGTTAACCTATGTGTAAATGTGTAATGCCCAGCAATCAGTATATTATATTGTTATTAGCTAACATTTTTACCTCCACTCCAACAAAGCAATACCATAAATATTGCCAAACAGACAACGTAATATCTAATTTCACATAAGATAGATATCCAGTAGAAGTCAAAGGTCAGAAAAGTTCCTAGAAGGTACCCAGTAGCTGCGGGTATCTGAAAGTCTTCACTATTTGTTCTGCAGGCAAAGCATACAAACACACTCTGGCTATTATTTATGTTAAACAAGATAGAAGACATACAAATAATAGATAACAGCAGCTGGAGGAGGTAGAATAACCGTTTCTGTGAGTTAGAAGTAAAACAGCAGTTTCAAATTATACTATCATCATCCATCACAGCTATCATGTATTCAGCCCTTCCCATGGTGCAAGTTATTAAGCTCTAAGCTCTTTAAATGTTATCCCAATCAACCCATTTTCCATAGGAAGAGGAAGAAATAGTTTAAAATCACTTTCCCAGGCTATCTTAATAGTTTGTGATGAAGATATGACAAGAAAGGTCTCTCTGAAGCTAAAGTTCGCATTATTGTACTATATTGCTATCCATGTAATATGATGAGCATGTTCCCAAGTCATTACGTTTTCTTCACAAACATGTTTTTTAATAGCTTTAAAGTGTTCTAGTCTATGGCTATTTCATAATTGATTTACTCTCTTCTGTCTTGTTAAATATTTATGTTGTTTCTAGTCCCTTAGATAGTTTGAATTATTTGCAATAAAAATCTTCATGTGTAAATCTTAGTATGCATAGCTGATAAGTTTCTTAGTATAAATTCCAAGCAGTGAAGTCACCAGGCTGACGGATTTGAACATTTCTAAACCCTTAGCACAGATTGCCAAATCATCCACAGGAATAGTATAGCAATTTTCTCTCCTTTCAGAAATTTTTGAGCTTGCTCATTTAGCTGCATCCTTGCCAATCCTGAACCTATTCTAAAAGTTTTCTTATCAACATGCCATATACAAAAGTCTCCTGTAGATTTAATTTGTATTTTTATCTCCACTGTGGTACTTAGGGAAAAAATATCACCTATTGAAAACAAAGCACGTGAATAATAACTTTGACATTCGTATCTGTCTCTGTCAGCCTCCTCCTTGCATGCAAAATTTGGGTTTCCCTTAACAGAATGTTACAAAATCCATGAGTGCTACTCTGCCTATGGGCTAACCCTGCCCCGTCTATGGAGCAGCCATTTTACTATGCACTGGTGCTCTAATACATTTGGTTTCTTTTACTGTTGGCTTGCTCTTGAATTCTTTCCTGACCAAAGCCAAGCACCCTCCTGAGCTGAGCCCTAATTTTGGGGTACACCTGCATCAAAATCCCATCTTTACTTTTAGTGTCGCTGTGAGAAATTCAGCATATCTTTCAATTATAAATGTAGAGATCAGCCACAGGGCTGTTGGCAATTCCTGTGACTTTCTCATCAATAAACATCATAGGAATTTCTTGTTGCTGATATCTTTAACTACTGTTTATACTTATCAGCACCTTGAAGTATCAGTTGTTACTAGACCAGCCAAGAGATTCGTTATTAGTATGTTAATAACAAGAACATATTTTGAACCTAGGTTAATAAACAAGGACATCACATTTTAAAAATATTTTGAGAAAGATATTTTAATGTAATCAGTTTTCTTTTTAATTATTTGTATTTCAATACTTTAGTTGTTTAAAATCATCTTCCTTAGAAGTGCATAGACTTAAAGAGACTGCCAAGGGATTTTGTTGTAACATACACACACACATAGACACAGACATACACATGCTCACACGCACATACTGAAGAGTTATTGGATTAACTAGGAGAATTATATTAAAACAGAAATTTTCTTTTGTGATGCATACCCCTTAAAAAGAGTGATAAAGAGATTACCAATTACTGGCACCCAATTGAGATAGGTTACTCGCTTTTCTCGGTTTATCATTTTTAAAAGGCTTTACTACACCTCCTAAGTCCTATCTGCTTTTACCAAACGTACTCATTTTAAATTTGATTTTAGCTATGTAGACATACAGCTATGCACATCAGTCAGGTTCGCAGAACTGCAGCATTTCCCCTGAGGGTCTATTGTTTTTATGAATAAAAAGCCAAGGGTATTACACTGCATTATAATGTCAAATAGCAAAGATATTTCCTCAGGTTTTCACTGACAAACATATTCTATAAAGTTAGTTTGATGTCTTAACCATTGCATCTATCTGAAAGGATACTTGAGACAAAACAACATTGTGTGTTTTTTTTTTTTTTTTTTCCTATCACATCTGATGTTTTGGACAAGTTTGAATGCAATCTAAGTGTATGGGATGACAATATTTAATATTGCTTGTTTGATTTAAATTATTTGTGAGTAAAATTCTTCAAAATTAAGAGAAAAAAAAATCAGCCATCACCAACATTTTGGGCTTTATCTTTATCAATATTCTCACCAAATTATTTAACTTCATTGTATTATTCTCTTGCAATAAGGAAGGCAGAGAAGAATCTACGGTCAGACTAGTTTTCAAATATGGTTCTACTTCTCATTTTTGAACTTGTGACTTTAGCTACTATCTCTGACACTCAGTGTTCTTACATATTAAATAAGAATTATACCAGTAAGAATTATAGCAGTGCAATAGATAGCTTCAAAACTAAACTAGATTAAGCAGAAGAATTTCTAAACTTGAAGGCAGGTTTTTTAAAATACCCCAGTCAGGCAAAAAAAAAAAAAAAAAAAAGAAAAAAGAAAAAGAAAAAGAGAAACAAAAAGTGATGAAGAAAAACAATGTAACAATGTGACATATGGGATACCATAAAATGACCAAATATTCTAATTCTGGGCACCACAGAAGAAGAGATGGGTGAAGGCAAAGAGAAACTATTTTAAAAAATAATAGCTAACAAGTTCTCAAGTTTGGAAGAGATACACACATCCAGACACAGGAAGTTCAAAAATCCCCGAATAGATTCAACCCAAAATGGTCTTATGTAGGCGGAGAGCGGTGGCTCATGCCTGTAATCTCAGCACTTCAGGAGGCTGAGGCAGGCAGATCACAAGGTCAGGAGAGCAAGACCACCCTGGCTAAAACGGTGAAACCCTGTCTCTACTAAAAATACAAGAAATTAGCTGGGCGTGGTGGTAGGCGCTGGTAGTCCCAGCTACTGAGGAGGCTGAGGCAGGAGAAAAAAAAAAAAAAAATCTTATCTAAGGCACATTGTAGTTAAACTGTCAAAGGGACCTCTGGTTGTCCTCACTGCTACACTCCCACCAGTGCCATGACAGTTTACAAATACCACGGCAATGTCACGAAGTTACCCTATATGATCTAAAAAGGGGAGGCATGAATAATCCACCCATTGTTTAGTGTATTATCAAGAAATAGTATGTCCATAAAAATGGGCAACCAGCAGCCCTTGGTGGGTTGCTCTGTCTATGGAATACCCATTATTTTATTCCTTTACTTTCTTAATAAACTTGCTTTCACTTTGAAAAAAAAAATCAAAGACAAGGAGAGAATTCCAGAAACAGCAAGGGAAAAGCATCAAGTCACATATAAAAGAATCTGTAACAGACTAATAGCAGATTAATAGCAGAAACCTTACAGACCAGGAGAGAATGGGATAATAAATTCAAAGTGCTGAAAGAGGTAAAAAAAAAAAAAAAAAAAGAAAAGAAAAAAAACGCTAATTAAAAATAGTATACCTAGGAAATCTAACCTTGTAAAATTAAAAATGCGTCTTTCCCAGACAAGCAAAAACTGAGGGAATTCATTACAATTAGACCAGTCCTACAAGAAATATTTAAGGGAGTTTTTTTTAAACATCAGTAAGTGTAAGGAAAATTATCTGCCATCATAAAAATATAAAATAAAATAAAATTCATTTGTAGAGCAAACAAATTAGTAAGATTAAGGAATCAAAGGTTATCAAATGTGATATAAAATCAATGAACTGCGATGAGAAACGATAAGAGAGAAAAAAGGAACAAAATATATACAAAATAACCAGAAAGCAATGAACAAAAGGATAGGAATAAGTCCTCACCTACCAATAATAGTCTTGAATATAAACAGACTAAATTCCCTACTTAAAAGATATAGATTAGCTGAAAGGATTTTTTTTTTTTAAAGCAATAATATGCTGCCTACAAGAAACTCACTTCACTGGTAGACACATATGGACTGAAAGTGAAGAGATGGAAAAAGATATTCCATGCAATGGAAACCAAAAACAAGCTGGAGTATACTAGTATCAGATAAAACAAACTTTAAGTCAAAAACAGTAAAAAGAGACAAAGAAGGTCATTATATAACAATAAAGAGATCAATTCGTCAAGAGGATATAACAATTGTAAATATGTATGTACCCAATACCAGAGCAGCCAGATATATAAAACAAATACTATTGGATATAAAGAGAGAAATAGAGTCCAATTGCAATTTTAGTTGGGTACTTCAATACTCCATTCTCAGCACTAGACAGAAAATCAACAAAGAAACATTGGATTTAAACTGCACATTACACCAAATGGATCAAACAGATATTTACAGAACATTTCATTCCGCAGCTGCAGAATACACATTCTTCTCATTAGCACAGGAAACATTCTTTACGATAAACCATATGTTAGGCCACAAAATAAGTCTCAATTAAAAAAAAAAATCTAAACCCTGTATTTTTTAGACCACATTAGAAAACAAAGGACACTTGAAAACTGTATAAATAAATGAAAATTAAACGTTTTCCTGAATGATTATTGTGTCAAAAAAGAAATTTTTAAAAATCAAAAAAATTATTGAAACATATAAAAATGGAAATATACTAAAACCTATGCCATACAGCAAAAGCAATAAGAGGGAAGTTTATCACAATAAATGGCTATATCAAAGAAGTAGATTTCAAATAAACAATCTTGTAACAACATAACTCAAGGTACTAGAGAAACAAGAGCAAACCAAACTCAAAATTAGGAAAAGAAAATAAAATACCTCTACAAGGAAAGCTACAAAACACTCATGAAAGAAATTAAAGAGGACATTAACAAATGGAAAGACAAATTAGAGCAAAACTAAACAAAATAAAGGCTTAAAAACACACACAAAATTAATGAAATGAAGAGCTGATTTTCAGAAAAGATAAACAAAATTAATGCACTACTAGCTCAACCAATACCAAAAAAGACCCAAATCAATAAAATCAAAATTGAAAAAAGTCATTACAACTGCTATCACAGAAATACAAAGAATCATTAGAGGATATAATGAACAAGTATATACTAACAAATTGGAAAACCTAGAGCAAACGGATAAATTCCTGGAGTCACACAACCTACCACAATTGAAGCAGGAAGAAATAGAAAACCTGAACAAACCAATAACAAGAAGCAAGATTGAATTGGTGATAAAAAGTCTTCCAAAAAAGAAACTCCTAGGACTAAACAGCTTTACTGCTGAACTCTACCAAACTGTTAAATAAGAACTAACAAAAACTCTTCGCAATCTATTCCAAAAATTGAAGAGAAGGGAATTCTTTCTAACTCATTTTATGAGGCCAGCAGTACCCTGACACCAAAACCAGACAAGGGCACAACAACAAAAACAACCACCAAATCCTGTACATAAATATGCTTAATGAACACAGACACAAAAATCTTCAGCAAAATACTAGCAAACTGAATTCAGCAAAACTTCAAAAAGATAATACACCAGGATCAAGTGGTATTTATCCCAGGGTTGCAAGATTTGTTCAACATACACAAATCAAGAAACATGATACATTACATTAACAGAATGAAAAACAAAGCCATATGATGATCTCAATAGATGTAGAAAATTTCAACATCCCTTTATGATAAAACGTCTCAACAAATTAGGCATATAAGAAACATATCTCAACATAATAAAGGTCATATATGACTAACTCACAGGTAATATCGTTCTGAATGGGGAAAAGCTGGAAGCCTTTCCTCTAAGAACTAGAATAAGAAAAGGATGCCCACTCTTACCACTCTTACTCAGCATAGTGCTTGAAGTCCTAGCCAGAGCAGTCAGTCAAGATAAAGAAATAAAAGGCATTCAGATTGGAAAAGAAGTGAAATTGTCCTTCTTTGCAGATGACATAATATTACATATTAAAAACAAAACCTAAATATTCCACCCAAATCTCTTAGAACTGACAGCTAACTTGCAGGATACAAAATCAACATACAGAAATCAATAGCTTTTCTATATATCAATAATGAATTAGCCAAAACAGATATCAAGACCACAATTTCATTTACAATCGCTGCAAAAAAAGCATAATTTCTATGAATAATTTTAATCAGGAGGTAAAAGACCTCTAAAAGGAAAGCAACAAAACACTCATGAAAGAAATTAAAGAGGACATTAACAAATGGAAAGATATCTTATGCTCATGGATTGGTAGAATTACTATTTTTAAGAAAGACCATGGTACCAAAAGTATTCTCTAGATTCAATGCAATCTTTTTCAAAATACCAATGACATTTTTCACAGAAATGAAAAAAAATACCTAAAATTTGGCCGGGTGCAGTAGCCCACCCCTGTAATATCAGCACTTTTGGAGGCCAAGGTGAGTGGATCACTTGAGACCAGGTGTTCGAGACCAGCTGGACCAACATGATGAAACCGTGTCTCTACTAAAAATACAAAAATTAGGCAGGCATGGTGGCAGGCACCTGTAATCCCAGCTACTCAAGAGGCCGAGGTGGGAGAATGGCTTGAACCTAGGAGGCAGAGGCTGCAGTGAGCCGAGACTGCACCACTGCACTCCAGCCTGGGAGACAAAGCAAGACTCCATCTCAATAAATAAATGAATGAATGAATGAATGAATGAATGAATGAATGAATGAATGAATGGAAAGAAAAAGAAAAAAATTATAAAATTCAAATAGAACCACAAAAGACCCCAAATAGTCAAAGCAATTCTGAGTAAAAAGAACAAAGCTGGAGGCATTACACTACCTGACTTCAAAATATACTATAAAGCTATAGTAACTAAAACAGTACAGTATAGTGTTGATATAAAAACAGACACACAAACCAATGGAACAGAAGAGAGAACCCAGAAATAAATCCACATATTTGTAGCCATCTGATTTTCGACAAAGGCACTAACAATACATGTTGGGGATAGGATACCTTCTTCAATAAACAGTACTGGGAAAGCTGGATATCCACAGGCAGAAGACCCCTATCTCTCAGCATATTAAAAAAGCAACTCAAATTCAAATACTTAAATATAAGACTCAATACTATAAAATTGAAAAAAAAAATAGGGGAAATGCTGCAGGACATTGGTCTAGGCAAAGGTATTAGGGCCAAGACTTCAAAAGCACAAGCAACAAAACAAAAATAGACAAATGAGATTGTATTAAACTAAAAAGCTTTTGCACAGCAAAAGAAACAATCAACAGAGTAAAGAGACAACCTGTGGAATGGGAGAAAATGTCTGCAAATTATTCATCTGACCAAAGGCTAATATTCAGAATACAAGTTGGGAGCTCCGTAGGGCAAACCTGCCTCCCATTCTATTCCTAAAAATGATAGCTGCAAAGATAAAAATGTTACATACCTCACTCACAAGGAATTTCCTTGTGGATAAAGGACAGACAGAACTCAAAGTCATCCTTCTACTCACTGAGATAAATGCATATCTGATTGCCTCCGTTGGAAAGGCTTATCAGAAACTCAAAAGAATGCAACCTTTTGTCCTTATCTACCTACTACCTGGAAGCCCCTTCCCTGTTTTAAGTTGTCCTGCCTTTCAGGACTGAACCAATGTACATCTCACATGTGTTGATTGATGTCTCATGTCTCCCTAAAATGTATAAAAGCTGTGCCCTGACCATTTTGGGCACATGTCATCAGGACTTCCTAAGACTGCGTCACAGATGGGTGTCCTTAGCTTTGGCAAAATAAACTTCCTAAATTGACTGAGACCTGCCTTAGATGTTTGGGGTTAATACAAGCAACTCAAACCACTCAGCAGAAAAAAGAAAAAAAAAAAAAAAAGCAGCTAATCCCATTAAAAAGTGGGCAAAGAAGACATACAAATGGCCCACAGTTACGTGAAAAAATGTTCAACATCACTATACATCACAGAAATACAAATTAAAACCACAATGAGCTAGCATCTTATCCTAGTTAGAATGACTATTATTAAAAAGATAAAAAATAACAAATTCTGACAAGGATGTAGATTAAAGGGAACTCTTACACACTGATAGTGGAAATATAAATTAACATAGCCATTATGGAAAATAGTGTGGAGGTTTCTCAAAAAACTAAAAATAGAATAAGAGAAATCTATTGCTCAATAGCACAGCAGCTTAACTATTGTTAACAACAATATATTATATATTTTTAAAAACCTATAAGAAAAGATTCGAAATATTTTCTACACAAATAAATGTCAGAGGTGATAGATATCCTAAATACCCTGATTTGGTCATGACACAATTATGCATGTATCAAAATAGAACACATATCCCATAAGTATGTATAATTATTATACATTAATAAGAATTAAAATAAAATACACCTCATTATATTCTCTCACCTCATTATACCCACTTAAGGAATTGTCCTCTTTAAGCTTCCCTTTGAAAATAAAACACAGTGAAAGAAGGATCCATTACACAACCTTTAGAACCCTAAGTGTGAAATACTAAGTGATATTATTTGACTGAAAATCCTCATGTCTTTGTTCTAATAGGCATTTGTAGAAATGTGAATGAGCTTTAGAGTATTTAAAAGGAGCAGGAAAAATATAGGTACTAAAAGTCATTATTTTTGAGTCTGTCTTTATCTCTAAGTACTGACTATTCACAGATATTTAAAGTTCTGAAAGCTTTCTTTTTCCCTCTTTCTCTCTCACACTCTTGAATGTGTCTTTTTGAGCTTTGACTATAAATGTAAAAAGAAAGAATAGCAGATTTTGTGTATTTAAATATAGTCCAAGGTAGTCAGTCACCTCCTGGTTCTAATTTCACATGATGATCTGGGCTTATATCACTCTTCAATCTTTAGATAAGTTTTTAAAAACAGAGGCAAAATGAACACATTTTAGATAAACCTAAGCACAGTTTTACATTTTGAGAAGAGGAGGGAAAGGAACTTAACTACTTAGTGCATCTGTGGTAAGACAAATTGTCATCCTTCTTGATATCCATTACAAAAAAGTCATTTGCAAATGGTTTTGTATTTCTTAGTTGTACAAAAATCTGGGTCTGTGTTCTACATGTTTTTCAACTAATAAAAAGCTTGTAAAATTAGAAATGTTCATGACACTATTTCAAATTTATAACTATGGGAAAATACAGTTGTTTCCAGAAATGATTTTGAAGTAATCTTTTATGATTATATACAAATGATTTGGAATAATTATCTCCTTTTGATCATAGTAGTAAATGCAGAATAGGAAAAGATAGGAAGAATAAAAAGTTGAATCACAGATGGAAAATGGACAATAAAGTGTCAAAAAGTTAATTACAGAAAGAAGAGAGAATAAGTAGGAATAAATTGGAAAAGAAAATAGAAGAGACACTATGAAATAATGCCTTTAGTTTTGGCAATACAGCATATTAGATTTGCTGAAAAGCTTTTTTGTGAAAACAGTAAAAACTGGATAAAATATCATAAAAATCTCTTGAAGTATATAAATGAGCTTATAAAAATAATACCAACAACAAAAAGGGAAAAAGGGAACACAGGGACAAAAAAGAGTGGTAAGTAGAAACTGATATAAAACTAACAGAGAGACATCAGAAACCAAGAGAACTGTGTTTTATAAGTCATTCAAGGTTTGGTAAGAACTTCTGAGTCTGTGAGAAAAAAAAAAAATCATTTAATATAGACATCAAGGTCTTAGGCCTAGGGAAGGTGTGAAACTGATGATGTCAATTTGATACAGCAGTAGATTCAATATTAGTTTTTCAAAACTCTCATTTATTAATATTTTTGAAAAGGCAAACTGTTCATATGTTAAAAAAAAACATCTACACCACATAGTATTCTCAGAGAAGTTTCAATCTCATCCATACCCCTTCTACTCCATTTTCTTTCATACCTATTAATAACCATTGTCCTTAGTGTTTGGTTCATCTCTCCTATTTGCAAAAATAAGCAATGCTCAACTAAATCTTAATTTTTTAAAATCAACATTATATCCTGGAAATCAATTCATAACTGTTTATAAGGATCTAATACATTCTTTTTAACATCTGAATAACAGTCTTGTGTAAGTCTACCATACCATTCAAATCAGATTTACGGATATTTATTTAGTTTGTTTTCCAAATTTGCAATTTCTAATAACTTTGGATGAATAACCTTGTGTATAAGTTGTTTAGTATGTGTGGAGGTGTATCCTCAGGGCATGTGGTTATAAATGGCATTCATTGCTGGCTTCATGGGAAATGCTTATTAATTTTGAAAAATATTGCCCAAGTCCTCTTGAGAGGGGTTCTGCATACCTATAAGCAATGTATGAAAGTAGAGATTTCTTCACAGTTTTGTCAGTAGAGCGTGCTGCCTGTCTTTTCAATCCTTGCTAATCTGATAAGTGAGAAATGATAATTCAGTATAGTTTTAATTTACATTTAAAAAATTATAAGTTAATAATCATCACTTGTATGAGTCATTTTTATGTTTTATCTGAACTGCCTATTGATATATATATTATTTTCTCCTAGTTCTTAATTTTTTAATATTTTTATATAGTTTTCTTTTTGTTAATACAAAAACTTTCTTTTTATAATTTGTATGTAGTAAAATTTATCAATCTTTTCTTTATCACCTCTGAATTTTGAATTTTTTTCATATTTTCTCATATCTATGTACAAATGAGCTGAGCCATCTTTTATTCTAGAATTTGTATAATTTCTTTCTTTATATTTGGATCTCTGATGCATCTGAACTTTATTATTCCAGAGTTTGAAGAGAAATAGAATCCAATTTTATTTTTTAAATGATGATTTAGTTGACCCTTTATTATTTATTTATTTTTTAAACCATCTTTATTTAGATGGGTGTTGGAACTAAATAAAGCTCCTCATAAAATTCAGAACTTCTAAGTGCTACACTTTCAAAATAAGGTAGACTAGGAAAACATACACTTGGCATCAAAGGGAGATGACAAGGAAATATGCTTTTACTGGCCAGGGTTTTGTGAAAAATACTTACTAGAACAAAAGGCAAAGTTCAACAGATTTAAAGAATCACTTTCATACTGACCGTGTTTTTATAACCACAATGCAATCAAGTTGGAAAGAAATAACAGAACACAACTGAAAACAAAACACAACTGAAAACTGAAAAACTGTGTGAATATTTTTACACACACTTGAGTAACAAGGATTAAAATAGAGAAATGTATAGACTCAAACAATTATAAAAATACTGCAAGTCAAGACAAACGGTAATTAGCTAAATCAAAGCATATAAAGAGCTGTAAACGTAAATGCTGCTTTCATGAAAGAAGAAAGTCTGAAAATTAATGAGAGACATGTCTAACATAGGAAGGCAGATTAAAACCACAGAATAAATCAAAAGAATATGGAAGGAAGAAAATTAAAAAACAAAACAACAGGAATCAAAGAAACAGAAACATTACAAAGTCATACGAGTCTAGTGTTGGGTAAGAAAGGAGGAATTATACATTGGATAGGGGCCAGCTTGGTCAAACCGCTTTAGAGAGCACATTGTAATATCTAGTTTACCTAAAAACACACATATCCTCAAACCTAGAAATATCCAGTAATCCTATTTTTAGGTATACAGCCTATTAAAATTTTGTGAAAAAAATGTGATTCCAGTAATGTTTGAAACAGGGAAAAATTGTAATGAATATCCATATCCATCAACA
Source organism: Piliocolobus tephrosceles (assembly GCF_002776525.5). Classification (NCBI taxonomy): domain Eukaryota; kingdom Metazoa; phylum Chordata; class Mammalia; order Primates; family Cercopithecidae; genus Piliocolobus; species Piliocolobus tephrosceles. The sequence goes on along the minus strand of NC_045435.1, from coordinate 145,907,166 downwards.
GGATAATAAATAACTAAATTGTTGTATACCTATACTATGGAGCATTATATATTATAAATATTTTTTAAAAAATTAGATTCAATGAGAAATCAAGGTACAGAAGGATGCATCACATATGACATTTATAAAATTTAACATACACAAGTTGAATATTAAATTATGAAATTTATAAATACCAAAATCTGAAAAGTAGTCACTTCTGGCTGATAGAGAGTCAGAATTTTCAATTGACAGTCCAGGGTCATCAGTGCATTTGTGATGTTTTATTTTTTACGAGTAGTTATGAATATATAGATTTGTGTTATGATAAACCTATAGTTCATAAAAATACAAAATTTTAAAAATTATATAACAAAATATAAAAGGAATGAAAAAAAATGATAGGAATAGAAACAGTAGGAAGGGCATAAAGAGGGCATAAAGGAAATTGAGGAAAACTGGTAAACACAGTCACTTCTGAACTGTTATCAAAACCCCACAATTAAGCTAATCATCTACCTGACTGTATTTGACCTAAGTAGTCTATTAAAGGAAGAAAAAAAAATCTCTACAAGATTCCAAGATGAGAAATTTTCATTTAATAAAAATATGAAAAATGTATATGTTTTAAAAAGCAGTTTGTATGACAAAACAGGATGAGCATGAAAGGCAGAAGCATAAAACGTGGAATAATCAGGAGCCATTTTAGTAGTTGTTGCTATAAACACCGATGTCACAAGACTTGGAATATTTAGGACATTTACTAAAGTGGGCAAATCAAAATTCACAAGTGCTCTATATACATAATTCATTAACAGAATCATTTCTGCCTTATCAAGAAAACAAATATTATCTTCAGGACGAATTATTTACTCCCAATACCAGTTCGCCTCTAAATCTTGGAGTTTATTGAGGACAAAAAGATAAATCAAGAGACACCTATTGAGTTTCCTCTATCTAGGCTCAGATTTGCATCCTTTTCAGTCTGGAGACTGCAAGTCCTATATGACACAGTTGAGATAACTACATTTAAAGCCTAGAAATCCACAGTCTAAGACTCTTTTGATTGTCTCTAAATGGACATGAGGTTCCCATGGACCTAATACCACAAAAACAGTCTAGGGCCAAACTGGACTCCAGACTCACCTCGCTCAGAGCCAGAAGAGAACCAGGTGAACTTTTTCTTTCCAGATGTATCACTCTCTCCTCATAAGAATTTAATAATTTCTGAACTTCTGTATGAATAATTATTTTGACAGATGTTGCTCTGGGTTGTTTATATTTTGAACAGGGAAATTAATGTAAGGAGGGCTATTTCAATACGTTGTGTCTGCAATTTTTTTCTTTCCCTTTTTCTCCCATCTTCCCACCATTCACCCTCATTGAAAATATCACCTATTCACAACCAAAGATACATGAATACATGAATAAAATCCTGGATAGACTATTTCAATGGATCATAATTGAAAAGATTTTATTGCCAATATAACTCATTAAAGACATGATACATGGATTTCGACAAGATTTGTTATTGAATCCTCCCCAAATTGTTTCCAGAAGCATAATTTCTTAGAGCTTGATTTATTTTTGTATATAACTACAGTAATTTATGAGTAAATTCCACTGTGTTTATTGTTTCTAAAATATGTATATGTAAGCAAAAAAGTCACCAATGAGATAAATTTATGGAAATAAATATGTAAGCAAAAAAGTCACCAATGACATAAATTTATGGAAATAAATACAAACAGTGGATAGATGGTTATTTTAAAATATCTAAAATATTGAAGAGCAGTATTTTTATTTTAGAAAAAAAGATCATGCTTATTTTCCATCAGAGCTTTATCTTTGCTTCAAAATATATCTATAATTAAAATAGTGGGAAACTGTCCCAGGAGTGAACCCAGTACTGGGTTATTATTCGTTTCTCCATACTGATGAGTTTGGCAGATTAAGCTCAAGGCAAGAAGAGAACAACTTTTCTATCATGATATTTAATGGACACATGGAAAAGAGAAACATAATAATACAGTTTGATATTCCTTAGACATTTTTCATTTTGATGCATAAAATAAGGTTGTGGATTATCTGAAGAACATTTTGTAATCTAAATAATAGTAAATTAGGAAAGTTGTTGTATTAATAAGTATGGTTGTAAATATCTAATGATATGATAATAAAAGCTATAATTTATATAACAATCACTTAATATTTACAACAATTCTTTAAGGAAGGTAGGGAATTATTATTACCCCATTTAACTTACTGAGATACATAGTGAAATTGTATCGTACCTAAGATCACATTTTTGGTAAGCTGCAGGGCTGAAATTTCAATGGATATCTATCTAACTGTAGAGACTGTAATCATGGTACTATGACACATTCTACATACTGAACACGGTAGCACCAACAAATAAAACATTCCAATAAAAGGGCCTAACCAGGCAACAGGTTTTCTTCTTCCCTCCCTTCTTTTCTTCTTTGACTTCTTTCAAGTATTGTGTTTCTAGACCCACATAACATAATCAGTACAAGTACATATTATCAGATAGGGAATTATATCAACTTTCTACAAGGGTTCCTAATTTGGGAACCACAGGTAGGCTCCAGGGAGCCCACTACCTTTCTGGAACAATTAGTAATTAGAGTTTTCATTTTTTCCTGGGGCAAAGAAGTCCATTACTTCAACCCCAGATTCTTGAGAGTATATATGACACACCTCTTCATTGACATTTTAAGAATTACTGCATAATGTCTTATATCTACAAGCTCAAATTGAAATACATAGCTCTTCTCGAACTTTCTTCAAGTATGGAGTCCACTAACAACTAATATAAAATGTTTGGTGGATCCTAAGGACATAACATGCTAACTATATGCCACAAATGTGTTTTAGTGCTAAAAAATAAATTACATTATTTACATTTGTCATTGTAAAATACTGCTCATAATATTTCTCTCTCTCTCCCTCTCTCACTCCCCTCCCTCTGAGAAAATGTGTGTGCTTCAGAATAGTTCCTATATTGAGGAATTTTAAAGACGAATAAATACTACCCCTAGATTGCAGTCTAATGAAGAGACCAGACTGATAATAAAACAAGCATTCAAAATAATTACCATGAGATAGGAATGTGGATATGATACTTTCCAGAGCTGGTTTCACTTGAACTCTCAATCAACAGGGAAGTATAATGACTTATTCTAGTCTTGGGATACTTTATGGATTCCCAATGGTGCCTACCCCACTGTGTTACAGTATAGGATTAAGAACATTTTCCATAAGCTGCTTAGCACATAATTCTTAGGAACTGCTAATCCGCTCCTGTCTAAATTGAAGTACTGGCAATAGATTACATTTATTTAAAATGTTAAGGTAAAATCTAGAGTTTCTCAATTAAGTAATCATAGGCTCCTAGTCAAAGACAACTGGTTCAACAACAGTGTTTAGTGTTTCCATCTTCCCAAATCCCATTAATATGATAGAAAAAATATATAAATCAAAAATAAATATTAGCTTCAGAAACTGGAATACCATTAGCAGAACAAAAATTTAAGAAATGTATGGAAGATTTAAAGTAGATAAGCTCAAACAGATTGTAAAACTCCAAAGAGCTAAGAAATTGGCAATCTGCAGAGGTTAAGGAGAAAGGCAGTGCTTAATATCTATAAAAATGTTTTAAAACTAAAAATATATATCTATTGGCTTCAAGATACATAAAGTGCAAACCTCTAATGAAAACAATACTTGCTTAAATATCCTCTAAATTTAAAAAATGTAATAATTGTCTTGGTTATTATACATAGTATATATAAAAATTCTATTACATTTGCTAATGAAGTTAGATATTTTCACTTGGTAAGAATTCCTAAACATGATGCTGATTACGGAGAAACCAAAGCCCACCATATTATGGTAGTTACAACAGGCCAAATAATTTTTTTTTTTTTTTTTTTTTTTTTTTTTTGAGATGGAGTCTTGTTCTATTGGCCGGCTGGAGTGCAGTGCCACGATCTTGGCTCACTGCAACCTCTGCCTCCTGGATTCAAGCACTTCTCCTGCCTCAACCTCCCTAGCAGCTGGGACTATAGGTGCACACCACCATGCCTGGCTAATTTTTGTATTTTTATCAGAGACGGAGTTTCACCATGTTGGCCAGGATGGTCTCCATCTCTTGACCTCGTGATCCACCCGCCTCGGCCTCCCAAAGTGCTGGGATTACAGGGGTGAACCACCGTGCCCGGCCAGGCCAAATAATTTCTTTTATGAATGCTTTTATGTTTTGTACTAAAATATTTATATTTATTGCTGATTTAGGGACCTTTTGATGTTTGATATTTCGGTTGGTGTCTCCAAATAAAGATTTGAAAATAGTGAATTTTCTCAATGGAACTTCAAGATAACTCCACTGGTGCAGGCAGCATGATTAGAAATCAAGTCAACCCCTAGGATTAGGTAGAAACTTAATTAAGAAGGTGATTAGCTGAGAATGTCCAGCCAGACTAAAAGTTTAAGTACAGTCTGTTAATCAAAGTGTGAGTCCCATAGGAGACTGATAAAGCAAGTGAGAGGGCTGAAGGATGAAGCTTGGTGAAGCTCGTCAGGGAGCATCTGGATCCATGTTTACAGAGGAGACCCATTCTCAGAGCACAAATGTTCCACAGCATCCCCCTCCCCCTCCCAAAATAAGCCAACTGGGCTGAAGGTTCAGTGCAACCTTATCTAATTAAGTACAAAGCTCTTCAATAATGCTGAGTTAAGACCCTTCATCAACTGCTTTGGTCAAAGCATATATTAACAAACTGACCAAATGTTTGAGGAAAATCATTGGCAGGACAGACTGCAAAAACAAGAAGCAACCTCAAGAAACACAGTTACATCAGGAATGGGAAAAAAATCTTTGAGGAAAATAAATGTGTAATTTACATCTTTAAAGAGTTTCAAGATGCTATCATATGACTAAATATAGAAAGTCTTAATATTTAAAACAAAAAAAAAAACAAAAAGTCCCATAGCTCTTGGAAGTTAAAAGCATGGCTGCTATATATATATATTTTTTTTAAAGAGAGAAGGAAGAAAAGGAAATGCAGTAGAAGTAAGAAGTTGCCCAATGGCAAAAGATCGAATCAGTGTATGAGAAGTTTAAGACAAAGGAAGGGATTCCTCCAGATCACAGGATGCAGAGTATTAATACATCCGTGCTCCCCCACTTGCCTAGACAGTGAAATCTCCAAAGGTAACAATCCTACAAGATGCCAGAGAAAAGAAAGATAACTCTGAAGAGCAGAAACCAATCTCATTTGTAACATGGAATGCTAATCAAACAAAACACAAACTACCAATGCAAGAGTATGTAAAATGGGCTATGTTAAGAAAGTTTGAACCCCAAACCTACATCCACCTACCCCCAAGATGCAGACAGTTTTACATATAAAAGCACTATACTCAGAAAAACTACCACCATGAAAATTTTAAAACAAAATATGATAATATGTGCAAGGAAATTGAATAATGAATTGAAAGAAAAATGAAGACCTGATATACAAGAAATAAGGAAGTACAAACTGCTAAGAATCGTGATTAAAGATATTAATAATGAAATTTCTATGTCACTATTGACAAACTAAAAATGCACAATACAATAAAAATAAATACTAAAACTGGCCAACAAAAATTATTTGTAAACTAATTTTGTATAAAATGTTTAAAAATTCTAAAAGTAAAGATCATTTACAAATTAATCTGGAAACTGATTATAGTTTAAGGTAGCTTTTACGGATATTTGAGGAGTGAATTAGAGGCAGAAGAATAAAGAAATCTCATTCTTCACACATGTCTTTGTTGTTTGAATGTTCACAACAACCATATATCACTGTTTAATTTCTTTTTTTTTTT
>NC_045435.1:145801029-145900892 GCF_002776525.5 Piliocolobus tephrosceles | reverse complement strand
AGAGACGGAGTTTCACCATGTTGGCCAGGATGGTCTCCATCTCTTGACCTCGTGATCCACCCGCCTCGGCCTCCCAAAGTGCTGGGATTACAGGGGTGAACCACCGTGCCCGGCCAGGTCAAATAATTTCTTTTATGAATGCTTTTATGTTTTGTACTAAAATATTTATATTTATTGCTGATTTAGGGACCTTTTGATGTTTGATATTTCGGTTGGTGTCTCCAAATAAAGATTTGAAAATAGTGAATTTTCTCAATGGAACTTCAAGATAACTCCACTGGTGCAGGCAGCATGATTAGAAATCAAGTCAACCCCTAGGATTAGGTAGAAACTTAATTAAGAAGGTGATTAGCTGAGAATGTCCAGCCAGACTAAAAGTTTAAGTACAGTCTGTTAATCAAAGTGTGAGTCCCATAGGAGACTGATAAAGCAAGTGAGAGGGCTGAAGGATGAAGCTTGGTGAAGCTCGTCAGGGAGCATCTGGATCCATGTTACAGAGGAGACCCATTCTCAGAGCACAAATGTTCCACAGCATCCCCCTCCCCCTCCCAAAATAAGCCAACTGGGCTGAAGGTTCAGTGCAACCTTATCTAATTAAGTACAAAGCTCTTCAATAATGCTGAGTTAAGACCCTTCATCAACTGCTTTGGTCAAAGCATATATTAACAAACTGACCAAATGTTTGAGGAAAATCATTGGCAGGACAGACTGCAAAAACAAGAAGCAACCTCAAGAAACACAGTTACATCAGGAATGGGAAAAAAATCTTTGAGGAAAATAAATGTGTAATTTACATCTTTAAAGAGTTTCAAGATGCTATCATATGACTAAATATAGAAAGTCTTAATATTTAAAACAAAAAAAAAAACAAAAAGTCCCATAGCTCTTGGAAGTTAAAAGCATGGCTGCTATATATATATATTTTTTTTAAAGAGAGAAGGAAGAAAAGGAAATGCAGTAGAAGTAAGAAGTTGCCCAATGGCAAAAGATCGAATCAGTGTATGAGAAGTTTAAGACAAAGGAAGGGATTCCTCCAGATCACAGGATGCAGAGTATTAATACATCCGTGCTCCCCCACTTGCCTAGACAGTGAAATCTCCAAAGGTAACAATCCTACAAGATGCCAGAGAAAAGAAAGATAACTCTGAAGAGCAGAAACCAATCTCATTTGTAACATGGAATGCTAATCAAACAAAACACAAACTACCAATGCAAGAGTATGTAAAATGGGCTATGTTAAGAAAGTTTGAACCCCAAACCTACATCCACCTACCCCCAAAATGCAGACAGTTTTACATATAAAAGCACTATACTCAGAAAAACTACCACCATGAAAATTTTAAAACAAAATATGATAATATGTGCAAGGAAATTGAATAATGAATTGAAAGAAAAATGAAGACCTGATATACAAGAAATAAGGAAGTACAAACTGCTAAGAATCGTGATTAAAGATATTAATAATGAAATTTCTATGTCACTATTGACAAACTAAAAATGCACAATACAATAAAAATAAATACTAAAACTGGCCAACAAAAATTATTTGTAACCTAATTTTGTATAAAATGTTTAAAAATTCTAAAAGTAAAGATCATTTACAAATTAATCTGGAAACTGATTATAGTTTAAGGTAGCTCTTACGGATATTTGAGGAGTGAATTAGAGGCAGAAGAATAAAGAAATCTCATTCTTCACACATGTCTTTGTTGTTTGAATGTTCACAACAACCATATATCACTGTTTAATTTCTTTTTTTTTTTTTTAATTAAACACAGCTGTGGCCATAGGATGGGACTCCCACATTTATTATTTACCTAAGCAAAGAATTAATATAGTAAGATACTAAAGAATTATTCCCCTGCCAATTACAGAATTCAATTTAAAGCAAACCAGATTATTGTCAAGCATTAAACACGATGTCAGTTGATGCATTTTATAGCAGCACTTAATCAATTTATAATACCTTGAATTAGCATATAAATACTGATAATAGCTAAATAGACTGCAAACATCACATTGCACTACGATTTTCACTTCTCTATGCACCATACAAAGATATAAACCCTCTCATATCATGAATACCTAAGTCAACTTGAAAGAAAATATCTAGGCTTTTCACGCCTTTCAGCAGATTATCTCCTTCCTGGTCACCATCCTCGGGCAGCCCCACAGCTCACTGTCATTCATTCCCAACATTCTGCTTCATCAGTTTAGCGCCTGGTGACTCTCAATCCCATTTCTGTCCATTCATCTAGTCTGGTACCCTTGTACCCACATCTCTCAGTTTGGAAATTTCAGCTGTGAACACTCACGTGAGAGTGAACACAAACATCATTTCTTACTTGTTTCTAACAATGGCTTTATTATGGAAGCCCTTTCCATCTGGCTCCTGGTCTTTGGTCTTTCTCTTGTTTTCACTACCACAGTATGTTCTTTTAGCATTGCCTCTTGTAATTGCTCTCCGACTCCTGGCTTTCCTAGGAAGACTGGCTTGGATTCCCTCGTATGCTTTGGATGTCCGAACCACCATGCCAAAGTTCTAGAGGAGCAGCGCAGGGCTGCATCTGCAAGTTGGCACCTTGGACTGTTGTGCCCACATTCCTGTCAAAAATGCATCTATTTTTCCTGTGGAACATTCTATGGGAGCATATAATTGTTATCCTTTTAGGTACAAACCAAAAAAGTAAGGGAGAGTTTCTCCTGTTAAGCATTTTTGTGCAGGTCATCAGTGAACCAACATAAATTTGAGTTTACTTATTCATATTTGCAGCACTTGCTACTTCTTATAGTGCTAATAGATTTTCAATTTAGTCTATAAAATAGTTCTTCTAATATTTCTAGATCAGAGTTTCCCAACCAGCAGCCATTTTTCTTCTAGGGAACATTTTGCCATGTCTAGAGATATTTTTTGTTGTCACAGCAATGAGATGCCACTAGCATTTAGTGGGTAGGGGATAGGTATGCCTCCAAACTTTCTATAATACATAGAATAGCTCATCTCCCCTCCACAAAGATTTACCTAGCTCACAATGGCATTAGTTGAGGCTGAGAAACCTTGACCCAGACGCTATACTTAGCTGCTGGTTCCATGATGACAGGCAAATTGTGCAGACCAAGGTAAACAACTATTTCTAATTACCCTTTCCTTGCTGTCACTTCACTGTCTCTTTGAGGTTAGGTATGACCATGGTGATTTTCTTTTGTCACTGAATACAAAAGAGTGAGAAAATTCAAAGGGGAGAATATTTCAGAACTGGCATGTGATTCTGTGAACCACATCTTCTCACTTTCCTTCCTGCCTAGAATAAAAGTTTGTGTTCCAAAAATTTTAGAGGCTTCCTTAGCTCACAGTGGCCCGAGGAGGGTAGCCCCGGAGAGTCATCTGAACTTCCAACGTACTTTGCATGAGTGAGCAATAATCCCTTGCTGTGTTAAAGCATTGAAGTTTTGTGGGTTGCTTCTCAGCGTAACCTAGCCTATCCTGACATCCATCCTTACAGTTCGAGCTCCTAGCCTGTCTTTATAAGTGGCAAATTGTAAAACTGTAAGATCTAATAAAAGTTTATTGAATCTATCTATCTATCTATCTATCTATCTATCTATCTATCTATCTATCCATCCATCCATCCTGTCCATCCATCCATTGTACACACACACACACACAAACTTTCTCTCTCTCTCTCTCTCACTCATGTAATTTAAAATGGCTTAATTGGAGGCCAGGCGCGGTGGCTCAAACCTGTAATCCCAGCACTGTGGGAGGCCAAGACGGGCGGATCACAAGGTCAGGAGATCGAGACCATCCTGGCTAACCCGGTGAAACCCTGTCTCTACTAAAAAAAATACAAAAAAAAAATTGCCGGGCGAGGTGGCCTGTGCCTGTAGTCCCAGCTACTCGGGAGGCTGAGCCAGGAGAATGTCATAAACCCGGGAGGCGGAGCTTGCAGTGAGCTGAGATCTGGCCACTGCACTCCAGCCTGGGTGACAGAGTGAGACTCAGTCTCAAAAAAAAAAAAAAAAAAAAAAAGAAAAACAAACAAAAAAATGGCTTAATTGGAATAATAGTTTCTAATTTTTTAATATGCAATAGTCACTCTTTAAACTGTTCAAATGTTATAAAATGTTATAAACATAAAAAGAGTATTAGACACCAGTGTATCTGCCACTGAGATTTTATATAGGTTAACATTTTGTTATATATTTTTACAGTTATGATAGCCTTAAATAATGTATTAAAATTAAAATCCATTTCTCTTTTGTCAATTTTTGCTTTAGATATTTTTAGGCTATGTTGTGAAGTGTACATCTGGTTAACATCACATACAGACATAGTGAATTTTTTATATAAAATAACTCCATGCTGAGTAATATTTCTCAAATAAAATTTTATTTTATACTAGCAATGCTATGTAGCTGTTCTTTTGGTTAGTAGATCTCTGGCGTATCTCTTTTCAGCTTTGTCAAATTTTCTTTATCTCTGTGTTATCTTTTAGCTGTATCTCTTGTAAAGAAATCAAAGCTCTATTATTATTTTTTTTGTTTCTTATTCTGTCAATAATCTCTGTCTTATAACTAAAAATTAGCTTTTATATTTATTCTGATTTAGATTTATTTATAACATACTGTTTTGTGTCTTCATTGCTTCCTTCCTTATTCTCTTTCATTTTATATATTTTTATTATCCATCTTTCTCCTTACTGGGTTGCAATAAATAAATGTATTCACTGTTTTATAATGCTTTAGCAATTAAATTGAATTGTAAAGTTGTTCACTTGGCAGCAATGTCCTAAATTTATAACATATTTCTCCTATCATTTTCATTTTTATGGTTTTCTAGTAATTCTAGCACACCTTATTTTTAACACTCTGCCCAAATTATTTTATATTTTAAGCTGTCTAGACATATTTGGATCTATTAATATGTTTACATATGTATTCGATTTGAATTACTCCTTGTATTCAACTTGCTTTCTGCATATTCAATTTATCTTTCACTGAAATATAAATGATATTTCTTACAGTGAAGTTCTATGTATAGAAAAGTTAATCTTAAAATATCTTCATATTCACTTAATGTTGACTGATACTTAGCTGGATATAGAACTCTACTATTTTTTCCCCAATAGCACTTTGAAAATAATAATTAATTATTTTCCGGCTTGATAAGAAGTGGAATGTCAGTCAAGTTAATTTCTGTTCACAAGTAAACCATTTTTATTGTTTAAAAAATACTCTCTATAATTTAATTTTTAAAAATGTGCAGTATCAATTTCTCCAGTTAGAAATAAATATGACTCTTGTCTAAGAGGGATGTAAATCTTTTTAAACAAGTTTTGGAAAATAATTTGTCATTTAAAAAATTATTTTCTTTATTCTGTTTCACTGTGGGTACTCTATTAACATATAGATTGTACATTAACGTTCTCAACTCCATTTCTATTAACTTGCCTTTTATATTTATCTTGCTTCACATCTTTGTGACTTTTTCTGGTAATTTTTTCACGTGTATCTTCAAAGATAGTAATTTTGTCTTCAAAGCTGTCAAATACACAGTTCAGTTTACCTGAGTTTTAACCAATTTTTTACACAAATCATTTTTTGTTAGTTTCTATTTCTCGTTTTGTTTCATTGCATCTTCCAGTATATGCTCTGGTTCTTCTCTATGACTTTAATGATTTTAAAAAATTCTTACTTAGGGTTTGAGAGTATTTTGTTATATCCAGGTTCAAGTATAAATCTTCCTCTTTGTCATGTTGACTTTCTCTTTCTCATAATGGCCTATTTACATTTGTGGATTGTTTTTAGCTTGGGTTATATTTTACTAAAGATTCCTATGTGCATTGGGTTGTCAAAGCAACCCTACAAAGTCATTTGACCTTTGCTTTAGCAGACTGATCCAGCTGTGTCACAGAAATTGGTGGAGTTTAATTGCTAATTTTTGAGTTTAGATTCCCAGTGCACAGGCTGTGTACATTTGGACTCCACACCTACGGAGCACAGGACTGAAAGTGCAATTTATACTCACTCCTTCCCTTCTCTACCCACAAACACCTAAAGCATTGCTATATTACCTCCCTACCACTTCCCAGTTTCATGGCTAGAGTTATTTACCTTTTTAATTTTTTTTCTTATGAAGGAGGCTATCCCTGTAGGGTTCTGGCTTGCTTCAAGAGCCTTTATTCCTATCTCTTGTCTCCTATACAGGGATCTATAATAAACCCAGATCTGTAATCTGTATCAATCTGTAATACTGGCATAGGGCCAATATATGACCGAGATCCTGCAGAGAAAGGCATTCTCACCTTATTTCTAGAATGTGAGAATTTCTTTAAGCTCAAATATGTATTCTTTTAAAATTATTGTTATACTTTCATGTATTTTTATCTCTATAAGCAGATGTGGGAAATTTCACTGTAATTCATTCACATAGATTTCAGGACAGATCATCAGTTATGTCAAGGTTACTTTTAATGTCAAGATATGTCTAACCCATCTCATATAGTAATTGTTAAATTTCTAAAATTTATGAATTCAGCAAAGATAGTAATTGAATTTGTGGTTTATTAATTATAACCTTATATGCATGAAAAATATAAGCACGTACATATATACAAAACAAATAATGATCAGACTAATTCGAAAAAAATCCTTTCATTTGTGTCTGAATTCCTATTTTCATTGCAATAGCCAAAGATTTCTTAGGTATCTAATACCAACATGTTGAGTACCAGGATTCTAAATATCCTCCAAAGGTCTGGTTAACCATTTTGGAGACTCTTCATTTATGCTTAGATGTATACCCTCTATGCAGGAACGGCTACATGAATCTATGCCGTGGGAACTGGGGAAAAATAAAAATGTGGGGCCCTTATTTGAAAATTATTGAGAACCTTGAGAGAGTGATAGAGCATTAAACCAAGCACAGGGTCCTTTATATATAAAGTCTCTAAGATTCAGTACACCTAGTTCACTTATTTATTTAACCTATTTTTATTAATTTTTCTATGTCCCAAATGCTGTGGTAGATAATGAAAAAACAAGATAACTTCTTGTAATGACTGCATACATACTTTGTTTTACTAATTGAATTAAGATTATTAACTGTTTATTTTTAAACAAAATTCATAAAATTAAAAAATGTAAAACAAATATGTTGTTTAAGAAGAATCCTTCATTAGTACATGGACGCTTAGAAAATTCTGGATACTACTGTAACAATTCTATGACTTGTCATGCAGTACATGATAAGGGATTCTTAAAGTGGTGTGGGTTACAGAATGATGGCTGGGAGTTATAAACATAACAAGAATAAGAGCCAGCAAGGTCTCTACAGAAAGGACACCCAGGCAGCAGTGGAAATGCTGCATGTGTAGATTTCAAGTATGTTGGTGACAGTTTTTCTTTTTCTATTATTTTTAAATGTTTTCTTTAGTTGAACCACATGGGGAACATAAGACAAGATAGTTTCTGTGCTCCAGCAGTTTCATCAGTAAGAACAGCTGGAACCTAAACATAGCTAAGGCTCTAAACACAGCAGTTAGCATTTTCAAAAGAAGACATAAAAATGGCCAACAGGTCTATGAAAAAAATGTACATCACTAACCACCAGATAAATGCAAATTAAACCACAAAGAGATACCATACTATGCCCATCAGGATGGCTATTACTAAAAAGTCAAGAAATAACAGATATTGGTGAGGATGCCAAGATAAGAGAACTCTTATGGACTGTTGGTTAGAATGCAAATTAGTACAGTATCTATGAAAAACAGTATGGAGATTTCTCAAAGAACTAAATACAGAACTACCATTTAATCCAGCAATCCCACTACTGGGTATCTACTGAAAGGAAAATAATCATTATATCAAAAAGATACTTGCACTCATATGTTGATCACAGCACTATTCACAACAGCAAATATGTGGAATCAATCTAAGTGTCCATCAACAGGTCATTAGATAAAGAAAATGTGGCATATATATACAATGGAATACTATTCATCCATAAAAAAGATGAAATTATGTCTTTTGCAGCAATATGGATGGAATGGGAGGCCATTATCTTAGGTGAAATAAGACAAATATTTCATGTTCTCATTCATAAGTGGGAGCTAAAAAATGTACATACATGGACACAGAGAGTGAAATGATAGTCAGAGGCTCAGAAGAGTGAGGGGGATGGGATTGGATGAGAAATAACGTACTTGGATAGGTACAAGTATGTTATTTAGGTGATAGATACTCTAAAAGCCCTGACTTGGCCACTGCACAATCTATTCATGAAACAAAATAGTACTTGTACCTGAAAAATTTATGCAAAGGAAAAAAAAGACTCAACATGTGAAACATCCAATGTCATACTAAATGTTGATACTTCAAACCGCAAAGCTTGGTGGGGAATCAGTGTCAGCAAACAGAAATGTTAGAAACTCACAACACAGATAGGCTTTCAGGCATCAGAAGTATAGAAACACAGAATAGTGACCCTAAAATAGAAACAATATCATCACTAGAGTCACAACATCTTGGGTTCAGAGTCAAACTGACTTAAGTTTTGAATCCTGACTCCACCGCTAACTACATCTATGCCTTTGAGTAAGTTGCTCTAATTTGCTCAGCCTCAATTTTCTTATATACTTTTGTGAGGATTGAGTGAGATAATGCAGGGAGTGTTTAGCTCCACGCCAAGTCTATAACAAATACTCAATACAAGTTGGAGCAGAAAAAAATTTTTTGAGACTCTCAAACAAACTAGGGGTACTTAAAATGATGAAAACTGGCTTAGGAATGAGGAAAACTTGGTTCTTTCCAAGCATTTCCACTAACTTAGTGTTTTGCAAACTTGTCTATATCTTGGAATGTTGTGGGGAGCTTCAGGAATTATTGATGCCTTGTCCCACTCCCTGGGATTATGATTGAATTAGTCTAGGATGTGGCCTGCACTTGGAATGCTTAGAATAATTCCCAGGTGATTCTAATGTGCAGACAAGTTTGAGAGCCACTGTTCTCACTTGTTCTGGAAAACTCACTCACTGAATTTCCATTTCCCCGTCTATGCCGGGTCACAGAGGAATATAAAATAAAGACGTTGTGGTTAATAGCACTGAATTTGAAGCCAGAACTAATTGAGTGTGAGTAAAATTGTAGTAATTGATGAGCTCAGATTGTTAGGAAACTTAGTTTCTCTGTATTTCAGTTTTCCTAACTGTAAATGCATCACCTAGAATTATAAACGTCAGAAGGTTACTATAAAAACTAAATGAGACAACTTACACAAAGTATATAAAATTAAGTTAACTGGCACATGGTTAAGCTTCAAAGGTATGTTAGTTATTATCATATTATTAATGGTTTTAATTCACAAGCTTATCATACATTACTGAATTAATGTATTGTACTCAAATTTCCACATCAATTTCTTAATTTCAACATGATTTTGAATGTTGAAAAGATCAGCTCTAATCTTTCAACTTGGAGTTATTCTAAGAAATTCCTACCCTCAGCTCAAAATTTCAGAGAAAATGAACAGCATCAAGAAATAACATACCAACTCTATGATGAACTCTATGACCTAGTTCAACTGTTTGTACTTATAGCAAATATACACCAAAGGAAATCAAGAAAAAAGAAACAATACATCATAAATTACTGTTTGGCAAATGAACAGCATGTCCACTGTGATAGCATATTCCAGATCCTCCCAGAAATCCATCGTCGCAGAAAAGAGTAATATATGTCTTACGCAAACTCAACATTGTACATTATGTATTACTTTTTTCTTCAAAGAATGAACAAGGAATAGAAACCAGAAATTGAGACAGAAAAAAATTCAAGAATATGTAAAATTTAAAAAATATATGGAGAAATAGTACTGTTTTTTTCAAATAAAATATGCAAAATAGTTACCAGGAAGACAAAATTAATATTTTTTAAAGAATTAAGGCCACTTTGACTTGTTTCTTTGTATGCTTATTTAGCATGGAAGGCAACTATGGATGGCTCTGTGGGGATCAGGGAAGAGGTAAAGGCCTGAAAATAAAAATTGGGAGTCTGAAGAAGGCAAATAAACAGAACACAAAATAAACTCTGTTCCTTAAAAATAATATGTATTCCAGTTTGCTCTTTACAAGTGTTTCCATCCTCACTGAAGTCTTTTCTTATTTTTATCCCCTTTACCCATGTCTTATGGAGGGCACAGAATCACAAGCCTTCCAAATAATATGGCTGAATTGAAGTAATGATGGTAGAAGGAGCAGTCAAAGGAGATTGCAAGGATAAAACAAAAGTGAGAATAAGAGGAAGCAGAGTGGCAACTGAGTCTGGGCAGGAATCACCTCAACTCACATTTGTGCTTGGTGTCACCAATTGGCTCAGTCTATTTGGAGTTCACATGCTTTAAATTCAAAGATCAGGACTGAGTAAACATGCTCATAATATTATCATGCACATATCATGTTTATATTAACATTTGAAAACCCAGCGGCATAGAACACTAAAAAGGATCACACTGAGAAACTAAATCTGATTTCTTCTTTCAAATTAAAGTTTTACATCAAAACCCATCTTTGCTGAGAATAAAATGGAGTCATTGTGACAATGCTTCTTCCCACTGCACATTTAGATAAATTACAAAGCTGGTTCTGGCTGAGAGCAAATGGAGAGAATTTAATCAAAACAAACAAAAAGACATTCTAAATATGAGTTAGCAGCAAAGCAATGCATTTTTTATCAAACTGATGATTCAGTAAATCTCAATAGAAATTATTTTATTCTATTATGGATTCTAATATACAGCAGGTCAAGTCATGTAGATCCTATATTGCTAAAAGGTGCACTTTATTATAGTCAAAGGCTGAAAGCAAGAACTTGGAAGAGTGCCTTGTACCTGGTCCAGGGCTGTAGGATGAGGCAATGATGTTAGGTTCATTAAAGGACTCCCTGTATTAGTCCGTTTCCATACTGCTATAAAGAATACCTGAGACTGGATAATTTATCAAGGAAATAGGTTTATGTGATGGTTAACACTGAGTGTCAACTTGATTGGAATGAAGTATACAAAATATTGATCCCCCGGGTGTGTCTGCGAGGATGTTTCGAAAGGAGATTAACATTTGAGTAAGTGGGCTGGGAGAGGCAGACCCACCTTTAATCTGGTGGACACAACCTAATCAGCTGCCAGTGAATATAAAGCGGGCAGAAAAAAACATGAAGGAGCCAGATGGGCCTAACCTCCAAGTCTACATCTTTCTCCGATGCTGGATGCTTCCTGCCCTAGAACATCAGACTCCAAGTTCTTCAGTCTGGGGACTTGGACTGGCTCTCCTTGCTCCTCAGCTTGCAGACAGCCTATTGTGGGGTCTGTGATCATGTAAGTTAATACTTAATAAACTCCCCTATATATGTGTGTATAATAGGATATCTATATATCCTATTAGTTTTGTCCCTCTAAGAGAACCCTAATACAGATTTTGGTGCCAGGAGTGGTTTTAGAATATTAAGGATGGAGTTATTTCCTTGGTTTGGGGGTTTCTGGAGTTGGCTGCTTGATATGATTAGACTCAAAAATGCTAAGGACTCTACTTCTAATAGTATGGAGAACTAATAGTATAATAGTTATAATATTAATAGTATGGAGAACTATTAATAGTATGGAGAACATACTATTATATTCTTCGTAATAGTATTATTAACTTCTAATAGTATGGAGAACACGGATAGTACTCAGCACGAACTGTTTAGACAGTTATGCAAAATAATGCATTTGACACTCCTGGTTCACCGCTTGTGAGAGGCAAGGAGTTTAGTGACTCTATACATAATACCTTTGACCATATGTGGAGAACCAAGGAACATAATGAAGCTGAATGATTGCTCCTAAGTTCTGTGAACAAAGTGATGAAAGAAAATGATGACCTCAGGGATTCTATCTCCCGGCTTCAGAAGCATAGACTGAGCCTCAAATCTGCTAAAATTGCCCTGAGTGAGAGTCTTATCTCCTGTAGAGAAAGAGCTGATGGGCCTATGACTGGAGTGGCTGCTGAGAAGATCTCTGACATGCCCTGGACACATTTTCCCCATTGTGTTGGTTATTGACATTTGGCTCCTTGTTACTTACGCAAATTTCTGCAGCAGGCTTAAATTTCAACCCAGAATATGGGTTTTTCTTTTCTACGGCATGGTCACGCTGCCAATTTTCCAAACTTTTATGTTCTGCTTCCCCTTTAAACATAAGTTCCAATTTCAAACTATCTCTTTGTGAACACATATAAATAAACACTTTCAGAATCAGCCAGGCCATATCTTGAATGCTTTGCTGCTTAAAAATTTCTTCTACCAGATACCCTAAGTCATTTCTCTCAAGTTCAAACTTCCACAGATCTCTAGGACGGGGGCAAAATGCCACCAGTCTTTCTGCTAAAGCATAGCAAGAATGACCTTTGCCCCAGTTCCCAGTAAGTTCCTCATTTCCATCTGAGACCATCTCAGCTGGGACTTCATTGTCCCTATTACTATAAGCATTTTGGTCAAAACCATTCAACAAGTCTCTAGGAAATTCCAGAGTTTCCCACATCTTCCTATCTTCTTCTGACCTTCCAAACTGTTTCAACCTCTGCCAATTACCCAGATCCAAAGTGGCTCCCACATTTTCACGTTATCTTTATACCAGGCAGGGAAGGACTCAGGAAACTTGCAATTGTAGTGGAAGGCAAAGGAAAAGCAAGTACGTCTTGACAAGGCAGCAGGAGAGAGAAGAGCAAGAGAGCATACGTAGAGGAAACTGTCATTTTAAAAACTATCGGATCTCCTGAGAACTCCCTCACTATCACTAGAACAGTATGGAGGAAACCATGACCATGATTTAATCATCACCCACCAGGGTCTTCCCTTGACACATGGGGATTACAATTCAAGATGAGATTTGGGTAGGGACAGAGAGCCAAACCATATCACTCCCTATATATATGGTCCTAAGCAGTGTATAGAACTAATAACAGAGGTGACTTTCTTAGCACTAAGGTTAACAGAGATCTGGCAAATTAAATTACACAGTGACAAGTACTAAACAATTAAATAAAAGCAGGGGGTTAGGGAAAGGGCATTTAGGTAAATGGTAATTTATGGGGTTGACTGAAAAAAAAATCAGGATTAATAATACTAATGCTGAGTACTTACTATATGCTTTGGACTGATTTACATGCCTTAGATGTATTAATTTTAACCTTCACAATTACCCCTAAGAGTTAGAGTTCCATTATCCTAATTAAGCATTCAAGAGTACTGAGGCACAGAGAGGTAAAGTAACTTGCCCAAGGTCCCACAACTAGCAAATAGTAGCGTGTAAGTTTGATCTGCATCATTCAGATATACAACTCTTTCTCTTAGCCACTGTGCTATAGTGCAGACTGAAGAAGACAGACTCAAGATTCAGAGACTGAATTTCTGCCCAAGACATTTTGATTTCATGCTGTGAGGTCAAAGAGTATAGAATGAACAGTGAGGCCAGGCACAGTGGCTCACTCTTGTAATCCTAGCACTTTAGGAGGCTGAGGCAGGTGGACAGCCTGAGCTCAGGAGTTAGAGACCAGCCTGGGTAACATGGTGAAACTCTGTCTCTACTAAAAATACAAATATCAGCCTGGCATGGTAGTGCATACCTGTCATCCCAGCTACTCTGGAGGCTGAGGCATGAGAATCACTTGAACCCAGGAGACGGAGGTTGCAGCGAGCCAAGATCAGGCCACTGCACTGCAGCCTGGGTGACAGAGCAAGACTACCTCCAATAATAATAATCATAATAAAAAATAACAAAAATGCACAGTGAGATGAGTTAAAGATATAAGCTGATGGAACCAGGGAAATCTTTTTGAAGGAAAGGGAACAGAACATATTTTAAAGACCTGAAATTTCACTGAAATTATGAGTGTGTCACAGAAGGAGGTATCTGTCAGTGTTCAGTATAACCACCCAGAGAAATGCATTCTGAGAGCAAAACGCAAACTAAAATCCCTCGATGAATGATCACCAAAGAAATGAAGGTGATTATAACAAGAACTATGTCTTCTATATTCCTTGAACAATCTGTGATTGAGAAGAAATTAAAGACATGAAAAGCAATTTTCCGTAGAACACCTTATTTGAGCAGTCTGACTGTAGTAGTTACAGTAGTAGGTTACAATGGATTATCTTTACTACTCACTTCAGTTACCGAGCATTATGACTAAAAATTCTCTAAATTAAAATCTATAATCAGGATGTAAGGTTACCAATTCATTCTGCTTCACCCAGAGCTTTCCTTGTTTTGATACTGAAAATCCTGTGTGCTGAGCAACAACTTTCTCCAGGAAACCTGGGACGGTTTGCTTAGGATAGTCCCCGTTTTAAAACGTAAAGTCCTGCTTTCAGAGAACCCGATAAGTCCTCAGCAAACCGAGATGCTTAACCATCTTATCAGGATAGTACATTATATTAACACCCTGCTGTGGACTGAATGTTTGTGTTCCCCCAAAATTAATATCTTGAAACTTTATTCCCCAGTGTGATTGCATTGTGAGATGAGGACTTTGGGAGATTAGAATTAGATGAGGTCTTCAGGGCGAAGTTCTCATGAATGAAATTAGTGATCTTATAGGAGTCAATAGAGAGTTTGCTTCCCCTCCCTGCTCCCAGCCATATGAAGACAAAACAAGAAGTTGGCAATTTGTAACCTAGAAAACGGCCCTCATGAAAACCTGACCATGCCAGCACCCCGGTTTCAACTTCCAGTCTCCAGAACTGTGAGAAAATCATTTCTGTTATTTATAAGCCATCAAGTCTTAGTCTTAGCAGCCCAAACTAAGATACACCCCACCATAATTATTGTAAATTTGATCTCAAAAAGCAGAATTTACATAGTAAAATTCTTTACAGAAAGCAATTTAAAATGAGGAGAAAGAAATAAATCAATTTGAAGTGTAAAAATATATACTGATATATTTAAGACATTGTACAACAAAAGAAATAGAAGTTGGAGCTATCAAATAACCTCATAAGTGGTATAAAAAATGTTAATACAATCCAGTTTTCTTGCAGACCTGCTATTTTAAAGAATTATAATTTCACAAATGTTTTAATTCAAGAATAACTCAATACATATTAAAAAATAAGTACCAGCCAGGCACGGTGGCTCACGCCTGTAATCCCAGCACTTTGGGAGGCCAAGGTGGGTGGATCATGAGGTCAGGAGATCGAGACCATCCTGGCTAACATGGTGAAACCCCGTCTCTACTAAAAATACAAAAAATTAGCTGGGCGTGGTAGCAGGCGCCTGTAGTCCCAGCTACTTGGGAGGCTGAGGCAGGAGAATGGCATGAACCCGGGAGGCGGAGCTTGCAGTGAGCCGAGATGGCAACACTGCATTCCAGCTTGGGAGACAGAGCAAGACTCTGTCTCAAAAAAAATAATAAGTATCTTTAGACGTGGTAAAACAGCAATAATCAGAGAAAATATTTTACATTTTAAAACTGTACTTGATATTATAGGTGAAAGAAATGTATATAATTTCATTAAAAAACTTAAAGTCAGCCCAGAGACATGTTGAATTTATCCTACCGTATAATAGTATTTCATGATTTACATGTCAAATACTTTAAAACATATCAATAGGAAAAATTTATAAAATGGTACCATTTAATTTTTATATTTTTTCTACATGAAATTTGTACATAAAGTCAACATTGTCGATTTATATACTGTTGTTCATGCAAGAAAATCACTAAACATTGAATAAACTAATGTTATCCTACATCTGGGTATCAATGAACTATAAAGTGAACACTAAATGTTCTGGATGAAGTGTGTTAAGTCACTTGTATCATTTAGCTTGATCACTATTAAAAATAACTGGGTTCAATACAACTGGTATGCTAAGAAGGAAAGGTAAAACTTTTCAACCTTGTCCTCATAGGTCAAAATAATTCCATTTAAATTATGAGAAAGAGGGCTGGACAGTCTTGTTTCCAATGCCCATCTGGGAATATCTCCTCCAGTCATTTAAAAGATATTTTGAATGTTAAGCAAAATGCTGCACTAAATCCAAGTATAATTCCCTTTTCATTAAAAACAGAAATCCAATACTTATCAGTTAAGCCCAGAGCATAACAGAACACAAACCATAAAAGATGGTTTCTGAAAAACAACATTTTAAAATTAGTTTTAAAACTTGTTTGTTTTTTAATACTGTGACCTAAGTTCTGGGTGTTTGATTAAGTAATTGTCTTTGATAAATTGTCATAATGGTAAAAATGTAGAAGTGGAGAAAGTTAAGTAACCAGATCAGCCTAAAAGCAGTATTCTCTCAAACCCCCACTTAATCAAGAAGACCTCTAGAAAACAAGCAATGGGCCATGAGTGTTTCCAAGGGGAGTTTCTGAAAGAAATAAGGGGTTGTGGTCTAAGATGCAGAATGCAGACTCCAAAATTATGACCACTCTGCAGAAAAATGAAGAGGATTCTAGGATCTAAAAATATTGTGGATCTTGTTATGAGTTCCAGGCAGTGGAAACACATGGTTTGCCAGTGGCTTGCTAATAAATGATTAGGGACGCTGGTGGTACTTTCACAGTTTTTCCCAACATAAAAGACATAGTTAAAAAGAGAAAAGCAGAAATGGAAAATGAAGAGTCGAAATAAGACATATGTATTTTTCTGAGCCTTGATGCCTTGGAAAAAGAAGACAACGGTATGCTGGCAGGCATCCTAACTCCACCATGAGTATTTAAAATGATATGAATGAAATTCAATGATGTACAATAGTTAGAGAAAAAAATACGGTTATAACAGTAGAAGTTGTATCAATTGAGAACCTCAGATGAAAGGGAAAGGATTCATGGGGGAGAAGGTACTCCATTCTTCTCAGAGGTAAACAGCAGGGAAGAATACAGGACATAATCACTTTTCCCCAAAGCAGATCACAGTTAATCAACCAAATATATATATTAAGGCAGACTGGTAACTGTGATAAGAAAGATATAACCAAGTTTTGGCCCAATGAGACAAATGATTGGAATATATCTTCTAAACATAAAATGAATTCAGTAGGAAAAGCATGTGAGTAGTATCAATTGACAAGAAAACTGACCCATCGAGAAATTCACAAACCAAGGGGAAAGGAAATAGTGGAAAATACTTAACTGAGAAAAGAAAAATGGAAAGAAATAGTAGTGATATGAGTATATGGCATATGAAATTGAACTCCATCTGGGTTTATTTGGCACCAACCTAGAGCAAATTGCTGAACTAAGATGTATGGGAGATAACAAGTTGAATAATGACACATGAAGGAGTTTTCCTGATTGAAATTACAAAACATTCAAGAAAGATAAAAATGTGGTAGAGATGGGCTCTTAAATTACCCGAGGAAACTATAAATTGGGACTACTTTTCTAATCCCTGGAGTCAAACTGCCTAGCTTAGAATACTGGATTTCTCACTTATTATCAGTATGCCCTTGGACTTGTTACCTAATTTTTCTTGGCCTCAGTTACTTCAGTAGCACCTGTTTCACAGAGTTGCTGAGAGCAATTAAGTGATATATGCAATAGTTAAAATGGAGACTGGAGCAGAGTTAACACTGGCAAATGTTATTAGTACTATTGTTGTCATCATTATCATTACAATCCACAGGCTGAAATAAAATTTATTCTACTAAAAGCACAGTGTGAAACACACTCCTCACTTGCTTTTTTAACAGTTTAATCAAAAGTTTGAAAAAACTAGCTTAATTTGGAAATTTAATTCTAATTCTTTTGGATCTAATCAACAAAAAGTTAAATATATTAGCATCAAGAACTTTAGATCTTGATAATGAATGTTAAGATTATAGATTTCATACACATTAAGGAAAAAATATATCCCCTAACTCCTGTAGTTAAGCATGTTTTTAAAATGTGCACTGAAGTGATGAACATGGTCATTATTGTGTCTATCATAACAAATATATAATAAGGTTATATTTTATTTATTATATATAAATATATTTTTATTATATATAAATACATATATTTTTTATTATAACAAAGTTATAATAAATATGATCAGGCATGACTCAATGAAGAGTCTCTAAATTATAATCAAATAATTTTATCTTTCATTTTAACAATGCCTTGTAATTTATGTAGTGGTCTTAACAGGTTATGGGCTCTCACTATGTAATGTTAGCAAAATAATTACAATGATCCCTATGCAGACCATGTAAATGAGCCAGAAGTGGAAGCATATAGCAAAACTATGTAAAAAGTAGCAAAAAACCTCTAAGGATGTCCGTTTGCTGATGTGAATGATGAATGGATGCTTCTGAAAATACTAGTAACAATAAACACTGTCGATTTGGCTATAATCCAAGCCAAAAAAAAAAATAATAATAATAAGGCTATGTATAAGCAGGCTCATTGTTAGGGGCAGATGGCATGCTATTCCCAGAAAATGTCAACTTCCTAAAATCAGGCCTGATAGCATCACACCCCAGTTTTAACATTTTCAGTGGCTTCTCAACTAGTACATGGTAAATTTAGAACTTAGCATGGCATCCAATGCCCTTATCTTCCTGTCTCCAGTCTACCATTCCAGCCAAAATTTTCATCATTCTCTCTTTACTCAAAATGTAACCTAAATCCTAGTTGCATCAGACTAGAGAGGAGTCAAGTCTAGTATATTACTTTGAACTATATAAAAGTATAAGCATTAAGCTACTTTGACCTACAAAATAACAATTTCATTCAACCTAATATATAATATAAAAAAGGAGAAACCACAGCTTCATGTTAAATTCATTGCAAATCCAGGCAAATGACACCCCAGGATTCTTAGAGAGTCTGAATATTATAACTAAATAACTTGTTTTTAAAAAAATCTTTTTAGGGTACACCGTTTTAGGAGTTGAGTTTTTGCTGAATGTCTTTCTTCCCTTTTCTTCTTTAGTACCACTCTTCATCCTTTTCCACCCTTTTCTATAACTGAAAGCCTAATCTACATTGACTGCTACAACTGGCTCCCTTGTCCTCTGACTTTGAATTGGATGTAGCCATTGGGATACCCAGCAGGAGATCAGAAACAAGGAGGATCATGAGGCTGAATATTTGGCCGCCTGCTCCCGCCATGCACTGTTGCATCAACCTGGCCATGCACTCTTACTAATGACCACATCTCAAGATTTCAGTGTGTACCTAACTCTCCTGTTCTTGAGTTTCTGCAACTGCTCCCTCCTCTCATTGCATAGGTCCAGGGTGAGGTCAACTTCACCAATTCCCTCATGATTTTCCTTCCACATAGCCCATATCTTTGTAAATGTTTCTTTTATTAAACCTTTTACAAATTATCCTAATTTGAGTATATCATCTGTTGTCTGCTGTAATTCTAATTGACACAAGACCAAATTCTTCATATTATTCAAATTTAATTCTTACTACACTTTAAAGAAGGTTTGGTTATCATATCATTTTATAGATAAGGGAACTTAAGTTCATAGAGACTAATTAATGTGTCCAACATTAAACAAAAAATGTGTTGCAGATCAAGGGTTGCAATCACAGCAATGAGACTCCAGAGGCTACAGTCCTGATGGGTGATGGGAAATTGCAATTTTGATTAGCTAAAGTGGAGAAAAATAAATTTCAGAAACCACACATTGATAAAAAGAAATAATGCTAATCACAGGTTTTCTGAACGGGTTATTAAATGTGTAGATAGTCTCATATGGTATGTTGGTATGTTTTTTGGACACTGTAAAGAATTATGGAAACAGGGTCTTAGACTTCAGGAGACTTGGTAATTTTTGGTCTACAGTTTAGGGAAACAAAGAAAAGACTATCTTATTCAATTTGCTGATGCTGCAAAGCTAGGATAGAAGGCTGATAGAATCAGAATTTCAAAAACATTGACAGACTAGAAAAAACAGAGTAAATGAAATGAAATACAAAGGCAATAAATATCATGCTATGTTTGCAATGGTCAAGTGTCTTGTTTGCTAGAGTCTTTTTTTGTGGGGGAAGTTTTATTTTAATTAAGATATAATTTATATGCTATACAATTTTCTCTTTTTCTGTGTACAGTTCAGTGGTTCTTAGTATAGAAGCAGAGAATCACATTTATTGGCTCAAGTAACTATATAATCTAAAGGAGGACATTAAAGGTAAATACATGAAGGGATTTCGAAAGATGTCATTAGGTAAGTTCTCCCCCTCTGTCACTCTCTTCTCTGTTTTCCTCTCTGTTGTCTCTTGAGCAAGTTCCTGTCATCAAAAGGGTTGATATTCTACCCCTCTCTGGTTCAGGTCTAGTTGAAGAGAAAAACTCTCTGAAAAATCTCTAGAAATGACACATGGTTGCATATCATTGGCTCTGAAATAGGCCATGTTTTCACACTGGACTATAGCCAGGCATCTGTAGTATCTGTAGTACTCTAATTGGCAAGGCATGGATCCCATGCCCACCCCAGAGAGAAACCTAGCTCCACACAACCACAAGAATTGTAAGTTGAAGAGGTGGCATAATACAAAGAAAATCAGTCAGAAATCATTAAGCCAAGTGTTAAAGTTATATCAAGCAAAACCACAAGTAAAATGCATATCGACTACAAAATTCAAAACAATTTTTAAAATACAGAATGTGGAAGGCATAGCTTAACTACAATATCATTAATATTAAAAATTTATTGGGGTTTTCAGATGCCATTAAACTGAGTATAAACCAACTGGGTAATCTGAACACTAAAAAAGTCTCAGACTGAATTGATCAATATATATTATTTACAGCAATAGTGACAATATTTATATTGATCTGCACTTAACTGATTACACTGAAATATCGTGTTAGGTGCTATAAACCACATTTTAAGGGAGATAATTGAAGAGCTGGTGTCTATTCAATTGAGATTTATAAATGTGCTTGGAAGGCATAAAACTTGAGGAATGGTTGAAAAAACAGGAAGGGAGGTTCAGGTAGGAAAATGGACAATTCAATGAGGTTATAATATCTGTGTTCTAACATTGAAGAAAGAATTCATATGGAAAGAAAAGTAGATTTATACAAAGCAATTATTGGTGGCTGAATTAAGACCAGTATAAACTTTCAGCAGTATTTTAATGCCTTACAAAAGTTGGAAATGTGTTTTAATAGGAGAAACATAGTGGTGTTAATTAGTGAGTAGGCAGCTACTTCATAAATATGCTACTTAAGTTTTATCAGATTGGGTCAAACATGGGACTAGAACTGGCCTTATGTATTTCCAGCTTGGAATTCAAGGAATCCTACTACCTAGATCCAAACTCTTGTGTCACTGTTCACTATGTATGAAACTGGGAATCCTCTACAAGCCTCATTTCTTAATCTGCAAAAAGAAGACAATAATCTCTTCCTTTTAGAGTTGTGGTGTTAAATTATTAATACCCACAAGGAACTTAGATGAGTGTATGGCCCATATTAAGTGCTCAATTTTAGCCATTATTATTACTGTATAGTTGATGATTAATACTTAACTTTCTTTGCCATGCACGTACATTTCTATACCTAGTTGTGATAGGGCTAAAAAAAAAAGTTTTTCCTTTGTGTTACAAAACATATGGTAGGTTGAGCAACTTAAGGTATTGTTCTGCAGTAAAACAGACTATAAAGTATTCACATAATTCTTTTACAACATGTTATTTCCAAGAACGGAATAGTCATCCAGGTTCAATTTTTGGCAAAGCTATGAGGCTCTGGTGATGTACTTCTCTGCTGGGAAAGCCCATAAAACACCCATTCCTTCTCTTCCAAGTTTCACTCCTCTACAGGATCAAAAGTCTGAATTGTCTCACTAAGAAAAGGTATTGGCCAGAACTCAGTAAACACCCTCAGAAGTTATTGTAAAGGCCTAATTTAAACAAGAACATCCAGATTTTGCTTACAGCTCAAAATCAAAACAAACTCTCATGCCTGATCTCAACATGGTTGGCTATCTTTGGAAGATCACAGACATATGTGAAATGTGAATTCTGTATTACCCAGGAAGTGTGAACTTTGCAATCACCAAATCAAGGGACTAACCTAAAATTCTAATTTTCTCAACTAGGATCAGTTATAATCCTCTAATTTTTTAATCTTATTAACCCAGTCACAGATTGAAATGTTTCAGAGCTTAACAAGGCTCCAAACTGAGAAGTCCATTGTGGCTGACTGTGCCACACGGTCATTCCTTGACATTTTTCCCACTCAGAGAATAAAGCTGCAGTCATTTGGTTTACACATAACAAGGCAGAAAGTCTTTTGGGTTATTTATCCCTAACGTTAAGAAAACAAAACAATAGCACTAAATTTATCAATGATGTAATCATGGCTAGAGTTTTCAAGCCTTAAAAAAGAAATCTTGCTAATTGGAAGCACTGAAAACAATGTACAGTTTAAACACTGTCAAAGACTACAGAGTGAATTATTATGTTTCTTATGGTTGAGGTCTGTGGCCCAGATTCTGAACTGTTAATTATTTTTTTAACATACTGAAACCATGCATGCTACAAACATAGGCATAGATACAAACAGAGTTGCATTTTAAACAGGATTCTATTTTAAAACAAAGGAAAGTATAATTATCAAATTTATTTATGTAAACATATTTACTTGTATATTGGTTAAAACAGCAAGATCAAGTAAATACTGAGTAACAATTATGGCCTATACATTGTTCTAAAGGCTGAGGATGTACAGTATAGTGAACAAGACATTATAGTCCCTGCCTTCTCTTCTAGCAGAGGAGAGAGTGTAGTAGGTAACTTCAGAGATGCCCCACCAGTGACCCTTGCCTCAGGGTCTTCAAGATCTTATTGCAGCCTCACCTCATTGTCTGTGGCTGGACCTAGAGATTTGCTTCTAACCAATATAATATGGCAAAAATGACAGGTTGTCATATCCAACATTAGGCTATAAAAATCTGACGACAATCTTGCTTGCTCTCTCTCTGACTCTACTTGCATGCTTGCTCTGATAAAGCTAGCTGCCCTAAGAAGATGCCCCTGTAGCAAAGAAGTGAGGGAGACCTCCAACCAACAGCTAGCAAGGACCTGAGATCCTCAGTCCAGGCTGGAGTGGGTTGAGGAAAAAAAAAGAAAGAAAATTAGGTAGAAGTGACAGCAAATATTCTCAGATCTTTAAAGGAAGTTTTCCCTTAAAGAGGAATAAAGAAACATGGTGATCAGATGAAACATGAAACCTGGGAAAAACTTTTTTTTTTTTTCTTTTAAGTACTGACTTCAGGATTTGGTGGGTATGCTGTGATTGTACAGTACAGCCTGCATGGATAGTCACAAAAGTAATCCTTAAAGATGAACTGGCACCAGTGAGAGGTGACTGTTCACTTATTTGTTTACTCAAAGGTGATAACTTTGTTAGGAATGGAACCCATCATCTTTGGAAATCTGAATTAATTGGCAGTATTTTAAAACTATTTCTCTAATGTTTAGTACATGTCCTAAAATGGCTGCTTGATTGAATCACATCCCAAACTAGCCTAGATTTGAGCACCCTTTGCCCCATTGTGTTTGGGTGATAGAGTTCCTAGAGCAAGGCCAACAAAAACAAAAACAAAAACAAACATAAAAATTTTTTAAAAAACATAGGCAGAATCACTTTAAGTATTTTAATACTGAGAAGAGCAATTTTTAAATAAAAGCAGAGGATGTTATATCCTTATATTTTGGAGAAGGGAGAAATTGATTGTGTAGGGAAGGTGGTGATGAATTTTGGAGTAAAGGTTTTTAGTAAGTTATGAAACGGGATATGGGGCACAGGTTTATGCTTTGCTAAGAGCCATTTGGTTAACCTGCTCTATTGGGAAGGAAGGTGGAGAGAATGGATATACGCGCAGGCAGGCTGGTTGTGGGAGTTTTTTCTTCCAAGATCTTCAACTTTCTCATGAAACAAAAGACAAGATCTTAAGCTAAATGGGAGAAATGGGAGGAGGAGAGAAAATGAACCCATCCTTTTTGTGAGGAAAATAGATGATGAATGTGAAACTTTCCTTATAGTGATTTGCTGTAATTGGAAGTATGGTGCAGAATAGGGAGAGGTACATAAAATAACATTTTGCTTAGTATGATATAATAAAACATAACGTAATACATTCATGGAAATATTCCAGTAAAGAGTGAAAGGAGTGGGGCTCTTGAGAAATGGGAATGGGAGATGCAATCCAGAACTCAAGAGTCTGGTCTTCCACAGAATTGGGAACCCCTCCACTGTGAAGCCAGGAAGAGAGTCCTACAAGCTCCCATTTCTCTTTTAATTTCTACCTCCATTTCCAGTTCCCTAGCAAGGTATTCAGAAATTCAGATGTGAGTTCTTCATGTGCCACTTTTCACTCTTAACACCACCCCCATAGTGTAGAAAGTTTTCTACACATCTATGTTTTTTTTTTTTTTTTTTTTGTATTTCAGATTTCTGACCATTCTCTCAAACCAATAAAGCCTGGAGACACTGAGATCATGACCTGGCGATTTCTATATGGCTACGTGGGGCCCCAACTGCTCTTGAGAAGTAAAACTCGAAACTCGAAACTCAAACTCTTTGCCACTAATCAGAGGTAGAATTTTAACAGAGATCTAAACCAATTTCTCTATCTCTAAGCCCCAGGTGAAGAGCAAGGGACTATTCATATCAATTGCCTCCAGGGAAGAAAAATAATGAGGGAGGGAATCTGAATGACTGAACATTACTGAACAAGCACTTGTTAGTATAATAATTGTTAACCTTGACAGATTCAGCTGGGAAGAAAATTGATGATAGTCGCTTAGCACAACTGTTTCAACCAAAATGACAGTGGAGTGGGCAGCAGGAGATCTGCTAAGTGGAATAAACAAATGGCCTCTAAGAGGAAAAAGTCAAAGAAAAATATTCATATAGGGTTTCAATTCAAAGCACCAATACACATTTCTGTAGACTAGATAAACTTCTATTTCTAAAACTGCTCATTTTTGCTGCAGTTTCATTAACCGTATGTTACCAGTCCTCTTTTTCCTGTCGCTATCACTATTCCATAACACTCAATAGAGACATTCTCTGAAAAAGAATGCCCTGACAGCCCTCTATATTTTATGTTTATATAAAAAAGACATTGTAGATTGGCTAAAATTCTCTTTCAAGTGTTTTGTCGATATTTAATCCAAACAAAAAATCTACTAGACATTTTTTCCCATGTGTGCTAAGTGAAATGTTTTAAGAGCTACCACTGAAGAAAGCAATTTTCTTGTCTCCTTCCACTAATATTAATGAAGCATCATTTTTTCATCTTCATTCATATAAGCAATTGCAAATAGATTGAGATTTACTGAATGAATTACATTTAACCCCTATGAAATTTAACACCTGTTCATTAATTCACTCAAGAAAAGTTAGTGAAATAACTTCTAGCTCAACTAGGTAGAGTTGAGTGTCATCTTGATCATTATTTCATTTGATGCAGATATTATATACAGGTCAACAACAGGCACTTTTCTAAGTCGAATTGTATTTGGAGAAACTATTTTATAAAGTAAATGTGGAATTCATTTTATAAACTATGAAACAAAGGAAAATATGAAATTGGAAACACTTTATACTATATGGGATTCATTAAACAACCGGGAAATATAAGTCCAGATTAGATTATATCTAATTTGAATAAAGAAAGAACATATATCTTTTACTAATTTTCGGGTGGCCAATAATGAATTAAGATAAATTATACCAGTAACTGGACTATAAATAACAGTTCACCTGATTTCTCTGTCAACAATGAAGGCTTCTGATGTTCTTGTTAATTGACAAATAAAAAGTGTATACATGTATGGTACACAACATGATGTTTTGAAATGTATACATTGTAGAATGGCTAAATCAAGCTAATTTATGCATTAGTTTGATTATGTATCAGCTCACATACTTTTGTGGTGGTAAGAACACTTAAAATCTACCTCAACAATCTACTCTCAGCAATTTTCAAACATATAATATACTAACTAAAGTCACCATGATGTACAATAGATCTCCTGTGCTTATTCATTTTAATTGAAATTATGTGTTCTTTGACCAGTATCTTTCCATATCCCACTCCCCAGCTTCTGGTAACCACTCTTGTACTTTCTGCTTGCATGAGTTAAATTTTTTGAGATTCAACATGTAAGGAAGATCATGTGGTATTTGTCTTTCTGTGCCTGTCTTATTTCACATAACATAATGTCCTCCAAGCTCATCCATGTATGTTACAAATGACAGGATTTCCTTCCTGTTTAATGCTGAATAATCCATTGTGTGTATAAATATACACATTTTCTTTATTCATTCATCATTGGTGGATATGTAGGTTGATTTCATTTCTTAGCTATTGTGAATATTTCTTCAATGAACATGGGAGTGCAGTTATGTATTTGACATATTGATTTATAAAATCAGTATACCCTTAGATGTATACTCTTTAGATGTATACCCAGAAGTGGGATTGCCAAATCATATGGTAATTCTATTTTTAATTTTTTGAGGAATTTTCAAACTGTTTTCCATAATGGCTGCATTAATTTACTTTCCCACCAATCGTATACAAGGCTTCCCTTTTAATACTTCACATCTTCACGAATACCTACCTTTGATCTTTTTGCTAATAGCCATTCTAACAGATTTGAGGTAATAGCTCATTGTGGATTTAATTTGCATTTCCCTAATGATTAGTGATGCTGAACAGTTTTCATTTACTTGTGGTCATTTGTATGTCTTCTTTTGAGAAACATCCATTCATTTTAAAAACATTTTTTAATCAGGTTATTTGTTTACTTACTATTGAATTGAGTTCCATATATATTTTTTAGATAATAGACCCCTACCAGATGTGTGGTTTGCAAACATCTTTTTCCTTTTCTGTAGGCTGTCTCTTTACTCTGGTGGTTGTTTCCTTTCCTATGCAGAATGTTTTTTTAGTTTGCTGTAATACCATTCACTTTTGGAAAAAAAGCCTATTTTTCCTTTTGTTTCCTGTGCCTTTTGGGCCATATTCAAAAAATCATTGCCCAAACCATTATCATGGGGCTTTCCTCTAGTAGTTTTATAGATCTAGGTCTTATATTTAAGTCTTCGATCCATGTGAGTTGATTTTTCAGTGAGGTGCAAGATAAGGATTAAATTTTATTATTTTGCATGTGAATGTCAAGTTTTCCCAGCCCTATTTGTTGAAGGGACTATCACTTCCCTGTTGTGTGTTCTAGACATCTTTGTTGAAAATCAATGTACAACAAGTACATAAATTTATTTCTGTGCTCCTCATTGTGTTCTATTGGTCTATGTGTCTGTTTTTATAACAGTATCATGTTGTTTTGATTATTACAGTTTTGAAGTGAATTTTGAAATTAGGAAATGTGATGCCTTTGGCTTTGTTCTTTTTGCTCAGGATTGCTTTAGCTATTCTGGGTCTTCTGTGATTCCAAGTGAATTTTAGGATTGTTTTGTGATTCCAAGTGAACTTTAGTATTGTGTTTTCCATTTAAGTGTAAAATGTCTTTGGAATTTTGATAGTAATTGCATTGAATTAGTAGATCACTTTGGATAGTATGGACAATAGTATTTATTAATTCTTTCAATTCATGAACATGGAATATCTTTTCATTTGTCTGTATCTTGTTCTATTTCTTTCATTGATGTTTTATAATTTTTCATCTACAGACCATTTTCTTGACTTTTTCTTTGTTGGATAGTTCATTGTTAGTGTATAGAAATGCTGTTAATTGGCCGGGCATGGTGATTCAGGCCTGTAATCCTAGCACTGTGGGAGGCCGATGTGGGTGGATCATTTCAGGTCAGGAGTTTGGGACCACCCTGACCAACATGTTGAAACCTCATCTCTACTAAAAATACAAAAATTAGCTGGGCATGGTGGTAGGCACCTGTAATCCAGATACTCAGAAGGGTGAGATGGGAGAAGCACTTGAACCTGGGAGGCAGAGTTTGCAGTGAGCTGAGATTGTGCCACTGTACTCCAGCCTGGGCAACAAAAGTGAAACTGAATCTCAAAAAAAAAAAAAAAAAAAAAAAAAAAAAAAAAAAAAAAAAAAAAAAATGCTGTTAGTTTTTGTTTGTTGATAGTAATCCTGCAACTTTATTGTACTTGTGTATTAGTTCTAACAGGGTGTGTTTCTTTTGGTGGATTCTGTCTGCAAATAGAAATGAATAGAAACAAGTGTACTCCTGTTCTCCACCCTCCTTCCCATCGGATGCCTTTTATATCTTTATCTTGCCTGATGGCTCCAGCTACACCCTCTAGTACTATACTGAATAAAAGTGACAACAATGAGCATCTTTGCCTTCTTCCTAATCTTAGAGAAAAAGCTTTCAAAATTTAGTTTGATGTTATTAATACCTGTGGGCTTATCATATATGGTCTTTATTGTGTCAAAATAGATTCTTCCTATACCTTGTTTGTTGAGAGATTTTATCATGAGGAGATGCTCAATTTTCAGCATCTATTGAAATGATATATCTTTTCTTCCTCATTCTGTTAATGTGGTATATTACATTTGTTGATTTGTGTATGTTGAGCCATCTTTGCATCCTAGTAATAAATCTCACTTGATCATGGTGAGTTATTCTCTTAATAGGCTATTGAATTTTGGTTAACATTTTGTTGAGGAATTTTGCATCTATGTTCATCAGGAATACTAGCCATAGTTTTCTTTCCTTGTAAAGTCCTTGTCTGGCTTTGGTATCAGGGTAATGCTAGCATCATTGTAAGGATTTTCTCCTCTTTAATTTTTTGGAAAAGTTTGAGAAGGATTGGTATTAGTTTAGTTAAAATGTTTTGGGGGCTGGGTGCAGTGGCTCATGCCTGTAATCACAACAATTTGGGAGACCAAGGCATCAAGGCATGAGGATTGCTTGAGCCTGGAGTTTGAGAACAGCCTGGGCAAAAAAGGAAGATCAGGTTTCTAAAACAAAAAATAAATAAATAAAATAAAATTAGTTGTCCTTGGTGGTGCATGCTTAAAGCCCCAGTTACTCAGGAGGCTGGGGTGGGAAGACTGCTTGAGCCCCAGTGGTTGAGGCTCCAGTGAGGCATGATTGTGCCATTGCACACTCCAGCCTGGGTGACAGAGCAAGACTGTCAAAACACACACACACACACACACACACACACACACACACACACACACTTTTTAAAAAAAAAAGTTTGGTAGAATTAAGCTGTAAAATCATCAGATCCTGGGCTTTTCTTTAAAGGAAATATTTCATTATTGATTTAATTTGGTTGCTCTTTATTTGTCTGTTCAGATTTTCTATTTCTTCATGATTTTTTGGTAGATTGTATGTTTCTAGGAGTTTGAACATTTTTTTCTAGGTTCTAATTTTTGACTAGATCTAACTTTTGATTAAATGATTGAATTGACCAAAGGCCACATGTGTTTTACCACATGAACTCAGCAGTTTTTAATGAGTTAATTTCTCTGATTTTATCTGATTCTGAAATTATATTAATCAATTGTATATTATGTATTTGTTTTAAAATTGTATATTTATATTAGAGACACTAAACAATAAAAAATAATGAATATCTGTTCCCGACTTTCACAATCTATTCACTTTTCTGACTCCTAAAAATTCAATGTGATACAGATACCTAGAGAGTACAGTAAGAATGGGATAAAATATAACCCATGTGTTAGTTTAGGGGCTGTCTATTTCAGACCATGGCAAAGATGATAAGCTAAACTTCTATCAAGGATCAGTTAGGTGGGAATCTCACCAGGTGAAAGACACCCAAGATAAAACCGTAGTGAGTATTAGGAACCATGACCCATTATAGGGTGTACATCTTCCTAAAGCCATTCCAATTAAACAGAAAAGAAAGTTTAAAAATGGTCCTGACCAAAAAACAAAACAATAAAACCCACCAAAAATAACTCTACAAATGAAATTCAGTTGGTGTAGTTTGACAGTTTTAATTCAAAACTATTGTTCAGTGTACATCAACTATTGCCATAATAATGCTGTGTAACAATCCACAGAAAAACTCAGTGGATTAAAACAACTGTCATTTATTCTCATGCTTACAGGTCTGAGGGTAGACTGGAATCAGTCAATCTCAGATTGTTTGGCTGGCCTTGGCTACAGGCTGCAGGTTCAATTCAAATTAGCTCCATGTGTCTCATTGTGGAGCCCAGGCTGAATTATTAGTAGCCGCTCAGAACAATAAAGTAATTATGCAATCATAAAGTCTCTAATCACATCATTTTCACCAAAACTGCATTGGTCAAAGCAAGCCACATGAATAAGTATGAAGTGAAGAGGTTGGAATATATACTCCATCTTCCATGAACTTGTTGGGAGTGTGAAGTAAAACAGAGAAACAAAATATTGAAACTAATCATTTAACCTATCACATCTGATCAGTTGCTTTGTGACCCTGTGCAAGATACTTGTGTTTAAAACTCAGGCTTTAGAAACTCATACACCTGATTTGAATTCTAGCTAATCCATTCACTAGTTGTACAATTTTGGTCAAGTTAATTAAATTTTCTCAACCTCAGTTTATGTTTATGAAATAGAAATTACAAGAATAATAGTATCCACACCTCACAGATTATAAGGATTAAATCACATAATCATTTTAAAGTGACTAGCACTGTTCCTGGAATGCAGTTAACACTAAATTTAATATTAGCTAACATTAACTGTGTTAGGAAGGACTTGAAGTAGGAAAATTGGTATTATGCTTTTACTATATCAACTGATATTGCAATTAAATTGGATAAAAGCAGTTGAAATTACTCCAAAACATTATTTATTTATTTTCTTTTTAATTATTATTATTATTATTTTGAGATAGAGTCTCACTCTGTCGCCCAGGCTGGAATGCCATGGTGTGATCTTGGCTCACTGCAACCTCCGCCTCCCGTGTTGAAGAAATTCTCCTGTCTCAATCTCCCGAGTAGCTGGAACTGCAGGCAGGCGCACACCACCACGTCCAGCTAATCTGTGTATTTTTAGTAGAGATGGGGTTTCACCATGTTGGTCAGACTGGTCTCGACCTCCTGACCTCAAGTGATCCACCTGCCTTGGCCTCCCAAAGTGCTGGGATTATAGGCTTAAGCCCCTGCACCTGGCCTAACCTTTTTAAAACCCAATTTACTTTTCCTGACCTCCATACCCTGGAAGCAGTAAATGGACAAATAGGTAAATTGAAATAAAGACGGATGGAGAAAATCATTATAATTCATGGTTTTGCTATGACAAACATGCCATTTAGGCCATATTCTTGTTTATCCCAATCAAAGAAAGTAATGGAAAATAAGTGAATGAATAAATGAAGGAATGAATAAATGATGACCAAACTAAAACAATTCTTGTTGGCTATACACACTCCTCTACGCCATGCTACACAAGCTGACAGAAGGCAGAAAGGAATTTCATGCTGGTCAAAAGAAATGTGGTTCCTTAAAATATTGGTAAGTCATAAGTTGATAATTCAACTTTATGGCACCATCTGATTTGATTTCTTGTTGAAAAAAGCAAACTGTATTAGAATACTTTTTGCTTCAAACGATAGAGTCAACTCGATGTTGCTTAGTTGAAGAATGAAAAAGTACAGAAGGGAATTTGATATTAGCTAATTCAACAAGCTGCCCCTATTGTCAACAGTTGCCTCAGACCCAAGCCTCCAGGATTCAAGCCAGGAGAGAACCCTATTGTTTAAAAGGACTGGACAAAATGGGTTCCTCATTCCAGCTCTCCCCATTTTTTTTCCTATTCATAGCCTCTTTAGAGAACTGGATAATGGGTATCACACAAAGTGAGGCAATGGTTCCGACTCCTAACTGGTCAAAGGGCCTGAGAAGCAGGGGAGATCTTGGTAGAGTCAGGAAAATGAGTACTGTCAAATAATTTCAGGATTATAAACTAATTTGAGAGTTTTCATATTTAAATAATTTATTGATGCCTAAATGAAAAAATAGGACATTACCATTTGTTTTCTTTTCTTTATATTTTAAAATG
Organism: Piliocolobus tephrosceles; assembly: GCF_002776525.5. NCBI lineage: Eukaryota > Metazoa > Chordata > Mammalia > Primates > Cercopithecidae > Piliocolobus > Piliocolobus tephrosceles. The sequence goes on along the minus strand of NC_045435.1, from coordinate 145,868,879 downwards.
TTTTGGGCTGGGCCTGGTGGCTCAAGCCTATAATCCCAGCACTTTGGGAGGCCGAGACGGGCGAATCACGAGGTCAGGAGATTGAGACCATCCTGGCTAACATGGTGAAACCCTGTCTCTACTAAAAAATACAAAAAACTAGCCGGGTGAGTTGGTGGGCGCCTGTAGTCCCAGCTACTCGGGAGGCTGAGGCAGGAGAATGGCGTTAACCCGGGAGGTGAAGCTTGCAGCGAGCTGAGATCGCGCCACTGCACTCCAGCCTGGGCGACAGAGGGAGACTCCGTCTCAAAAAATACCATACCATACCATACCATACCATACCATAACATAAAATATGTTTTAATTACTCTATTTTAAAACATTTTGTATTGAAAATCTATGCCATTTCAAATTTATATGTTAACTTTCGGAAGCCAGTCTGAAATTTTAACCATGATTTATAATTTACTTTGTATATTTGGTTAGAGCCCTGTGGGTTGCCCAGATTAGAAACGGCTGGTGGTTGGGGGGGCCACTATGCACCTCCATAGCAAGAAGTTTGGTGTCTTCTCTTAATCCAAGTCTTTTCCTCTTTAAATCATTTTCAGGAGTATTTACTAGCTAAGAGTATAAACAAATTCATGGGAGATTGATTTTAATCACCCCTAAACCTCATACTAGGTCTGATTTAAGGAAAAGGAAAAGGACATTGGTAGGACACTTTGTTTGGGGCAGCCAAGCAGCTGGGCAATCACTTGATTCCTGGAAGTGGAGCTGACTTGGCTCAGGAATTAACCTGTTAGGAGTTATTTCTTTAAAGAGGACCCTGTGTAATCATTGGAAGTGACTGCCCCTTTGGTCAGCACTGAGCATTATTTTAAAGACTTCTCATTCAGTGACAGGTGTGTGGATATGTTTTTAAGAGGGAGGAAGGAGAGAAAGGGAAAAGAAGAGGAAGACAGGGTCACAGGGACTGTGCGTGTGTGAAAGGGAGGAGTGTGTAGTCTGGATGTTGGCATTTCTAACGCTTCCCAGGTGAGTCTATGTTGCAGCCAGCAGCAAGAACCAGAGAATTGGGGTCATTCACTTTAAGATCAGCACCAACTTTGTGGTTGGTTTTAAGAATATTTTCTTCTATGAAACAATGCCCCAAAATAAGAGATGATTGACAGATGTATCTTTCTTTTGCAAAGCTGGAGTGTCCTTTATGATAGGGTTGGTGGTGGTGGTGGTGGTGAGTGGAGTATGTACAAAGTTGTGAATCTGGAAACATTCCCTTAAGACCCTTCATCAGCTTCTTGGAATGCCTTTGAGTTCTCCAATGGGTATGTGGAGCACATTGTTTTGAAGACTACATATAAATTTCAAAGAGCAGAGATTTTTCTATTTTGTTTGCTGCTGTATCCCCAGGGCCTAACCACCCATAACAGATGCTTGTGAGGATTAATTTTATGTGTTAACTTGACTGGGCTAAGGGATGCTCTGGTAGTTGGTAAAACATTAATTCTGGGTGTGACTGTGTGGGTGTTTCTGGAAGATTAGCATTTGACTCAGTAGACTGAATAAAGAAGATCCACCTTCACCAATGTGGGCAGGCATCATCTAATCATTGAAGATCCAGATAGACTTGGATAAAAGTGAAGGAAGGGTGAATTTTCTCTTTCTCCGCTGGAGCTGAGACATATACTTTCTCTTGCCTTTGGACATTGGGAGCTACTGGTTCTCAGAACTTCAAATTCCAGGAGTTATACAGCCTTACCTGCCCAGTTCTCAGAACTTTGACCTCAGACTAGGAGTTACACCCTTAACTCCCCTAATTCCCAGCCTTTTAAATTTGGACTCAATTACAACACTGGCTTTCTTGAGTCTCTAGCAGATGGCAGATTGTGGATCTTGTCAGCCTTCACAATTATGTGAGCCAGTTCCCATAATAAATTCTCCTCTTATACAGTATATCTCTATATACCCTATTGATTTTGTTTCTCTAAAGAACTTTAATACAGTGCTCATGTGTATTTGTTGAAAAATTTATGATTAACACTAAATTCAAACTGAGTTTCAATCAACCATCCACATATATTCTACTTTCCATAATTAAATGAATAAAGTAATAATGAAGGGACAGGAATAGCATAGTGAGGACTTTTTCCAAAGACGAAATTAAACCATTACTTTGTCAATAAGTTTTAATTTTGTAAAACATGTTTCCTTTTTAGAAACTGAAAATGCACTAAATGCTCTAGGAAATTCTGTTCACATTTCCAAAATTTATTTCAAATATGAATTCATTTTAGATCTCACTTAAAATATGTTAACAGCCATGGAAACCAGTGATCTTAGAGCATGAGGAAATGAAGTTTTAGATTATTAAAATTAAAGATATATAATATAGTAGATTATTGGGTTAGCACTTTTCAACTAGAAAATAAGAAAGTGTAATAAGAAAAGCCATCCACACAAGGATTTTTGAATAAAAACAGTGACTATTAATTTAAAAAAGACAGTTTTGCAGTTCAGTTCTAATTGCTTCATTATTCAATTACCAATTTTGGCTCTTAAGTAGAAAAATCTATAAAAAATTGTAAATTGATAATAAAGTTAATTTCATATCAAATTAAAATTAAGTAATGGCATTTTTACTAAATAACTGTTAAATAAATGTATAATAACTTGATAATCATGGATATGTAAAAGCTTTGTTGATTTCTCATTCTCTGAAGGCAGTAATAATATTACTAGAGCTTGGGTAACAGGGAGAATGTTAATTTAATCACCTGATAGTTGCAAAGAATTATTCTCTCAAAGTAAACTTGTTTTCTGTAATTTCTTCTGGAGCAAAACAGTCTGAAAACATTTCAGCAGTGAGCATAAAGTATGAAGAAAAGTAGTCATTTAAATATTAAATGAACAATATCATAAGGCCAAAAACCTTTGGGTTTATTCCTCATTCATTTAGTTCTCTTCTGTCCAAACGTATCTGAGTCCACCCATTTCTTCTTTTCTTGCTTCTACCTATTCTAAGACATTGTCACCCCTAGATTACTGTACCCACATCCCTGCTGGAAGTCCTGCTTAAATGTTTACCTCACAGAGTTTATTCTTCCAAGAGCAGCTAGAATCTTGCTCTTAAAAGTACATCAGATCATGTCACACTTTTATTCTCAAGCCTCCCACAATACTCCGAAGTCTTCAATTCCTATGGTCTCCAAGACTCAGGATTTGATTCTCAATTACATGTCCAGCCTCATTTCTTGTCACTGTCTTCCAACAGTTCATCCATACAATGATTCTAGAATATATTAAGTGTTATCTTGTCAAAGAGGCTTTCTGTGATCATCATATCAAAAATATGTCCTTCTTTCCTCTCCTTTCGCCCTCTACCACTGCCTCTGTACACACACACTCCACCTGCTATTACCTTATCCTGATTCATAGCTCTTATCACAATCTGGATTACCTTTCTTTACTCATCTAGTTATTTGTTTATTGATTGTCTCTGCCACTAAAGTGTAAGATGTAGGAAGGCAGCATATTTTGAGCTGTCTTATTTGTTGCTTCATCCCCAGCACCTAAAACAGTATTGGTGATTACCATGCACTCAGTAAATATTCACTGAATACATTAGTAAATAAAATAATTCTAAACATGGAAATGTTTGTTGTTGCGTTTAATTTTATTTTCAAGACAACGTCTTGTGCATGTCACCCAGACTGGAGTGCAGTGTCATAATCATGGCTCCCTGCAGCCTCGACCTCCTGAGCTCAAGAAATTCTCCCACCTCAACCTCCCAAACAGCTGGGACTACCTGGACTACAGGCAAGCGCCACCATGCCTAATTTATTTTTATTTTTATTTTTTGTAGAGACAGGGTTTTGCCATGTTACCCAGGCTGGTCTTGAACTCCTGGGCTCAAGCGATTCACCCACCTCAGCCTCCCAAAGGGCTGGAATTACAGCCATGAGTCACTGTGTCCAGACTATTGGTGCATTTTTAAATTATCTTTCTTCTAAGCTGAAGAATTAACATTCATTCTACTTTATAATACTTTAAATGAGCATCTCTAAGTCCATAACTAATGAAATATTGCCATATAAATAAATATGCTTCTTGCAGCAATCATGAAAGTTGTTTCAGTTAGTAGTGAGCCTAACTTGTGATCAAAATTTGAAAAGTAACCATACATGGTACTTTAAAATATTTAACATTGTGGTGGTTTTAAAACATGCCCAAAAATTCTGCCCCCTTCGCCCCCAAAGATGCACTCTATCTGCCTTCCACATAAGTGTGGGCCAGCCTTAGTGACCTGCTTTTCAGGAGTAGAGTGTAGTAGAATTGACAGTGTGTGGTTTGTGGGAGTTGGTCATAAAAGACATTGCAGCTTTCTTCTTGCTGTATCTCTGGGAGATGCCAGCTGCCATGTAGTGAGGACATACACACAGCCATATGGAAATACCATGTGCTAAGTAACAGAGGTCTCCTACAAATAGCCACATGAGTGAGTCTTTGTGAAAGTGGATCCTTCAGCCCTAGTGAGGCCTTCAAATGACTGCAGCCTGGGTGACATCTCCACTACAACAGAGTGAGAAATTCTGAGCCAGAACCACCCAAATAAGACACTCTCAGTCTCATGACTCACAGAAATTACATAGGATAATTTTTTTTATTTAATCCATTAATCTGGGGGTAATTTGTTATGCAGCAATGTATAAGTAATACACAGATATAATGTACTTTTCTCACTTAAAGAAGACATTCCTGAATCAGCCAATATGCCATTTTGGTTAACTTTAACCTTTCTGAACTTCAGTTTCTTGATCTGATTAATGGGAATATTATCTATTTCACTGGTTTACTGAAAAAATTAAACAATTTATTGTAGTTAACAATTCCTAGAACATTGTCTGATTAATTTTGGTTTACTTCCTTTTTCATCAGAGAAGCCAACAAACATATATCAATTTCATTAATCTTCTCTTAAAATATTGATAAAAATTGAGTAAAGCCTGAGTTTGAGAACCTAGTTTCTAAAAGCATCATGATCCAAAATTTCATCTGCAAGCTACTTATTTAGAATATTCAATAGATTTTTCCTTAAAACTTCCATGTAACATGAGTATAACACTTGAGAAGCCCACCAAAGCCTATTAAATTCTCTAAAGTCTCTCACAATAGTTAAATTAAAAATAAATTGAAAATAACCCTAATGATATGGTAATATATTTGTAGGGGATGCTGTGCTCAAGTCATCTCTGAAGGATTCATGCCCCAGCTGCTGGGCATGCTGCATGCTGATAGCCCTCAGCTCTCTGTCCTAAGAATTATGCTTAGCTGAAAATAGGCATCTTACCCAAAGTCACATCCTCTTCCCCCGGGCAGCCTGTATACCTTCGCTGGTTCATGTGGAGCTATGTGTCCAGTGTGTCCAGATCCCTTGCTCCAACTAAGTACAACTCTAAAGACTTAGCCATCTCCAGAGCTCCTTACGGGCTGGTTGAGGCCTTTGTTGTGATGGCAGGACATCTTTATTTTCCCTCTGCCCAGTCTCTCCTCCTTCGCTATAAACCACAGTTATTAATCCTGAGCGCATACCCCAATACACTTGCTGTAAGCAAATATCCATCTCAGAATTTGCTTCCCAAGGAATCCAAATTGTGATATTTTTTATTGTAGTGAACCTCATGCTTCACACTTTGTACCTCACCTTTAGGGGACTGCTAGAACTGGAGTCTAGTTATAGGGCTAGAAATAAAGAGAAGTGGCAGGGTTGGTCCTGAGGAGACTCAGTCTTGTCTTTCATGGTGATTAGCTCAAGAGAAGCCATTACAGTTTCCTCAGGCAATGCAGGGGTAATCCTCTCCGATGGGGTGGAAAGTGATTCTCTAACACAAATGGTGTTGTTTAGGGAATAGGAAATTTAATTAGAAGAGCACGGAGGAGCAGAGATTTTTGTGATAACTTGCGTGGTGACTTTGGGACAACTTCAAAAATTGTTAGAAAGCAGAATATTCGTTGCTTGTATGTATTTCTTTTAAAAATTTTATCCCACTTCTGGGTATATATCCAAAAAAATTAAAATTAGTAAGCCAAAGTGATATCTGTATTCCTATGTTCCTTGCAGCACTCTTCACAATAACTAAGATAGGAGAGCAATCCAAGTGTCCACTATCAGATGAACAAAGAAAATGAGGTACACATCCACAATGGATTGCTATTCAACCTTATAAAAGGAGGAAACCCTGGCATCTGGAACAGCATGGATGAACCTGGAGGACCTCATGCTAAGTGAAATAAGCCAGACACAGAAAGACACATATGACATGATCTCACTTATATATGGAACCTAAAAATCTGGAAGTCATTTGTAGTAAGCATCATGGTGGCTGCCAGAGTCTTGGGGAGGGTCCTGGATGGGGAAAAAGGAGATGTTGATCAAAGGGTATAAAGTTCATTTAGACAGGAGGAAGAAGCTTTAGTGATCTATTGCACAGGATGGTGATTACAGTAAACAACAATGCATTGTATATTTAAAAAAATAAAATGTTTCCTTAAAGCCAGTGTATCAGTAGCATGGTTGACTTAGGCAACCACAAATTATATTATGACAGTATAATGTTGTAATTAGGGTAGACTTTAGAACTTTAGAAATACAAGCTCAAATCCTAGTTATGCCTCCCACTAGCTGTAAGTCCTTAAACAAATTAGTTAGCCTTCCCTGGCTTTGATTTTAAATAGAAACATAAACAATAACTTAAATCAATACGGAAGATGAACTTATTGAGAGAGTATGGAGCTATTAAGTCTTAGACTCAAAGAGGGTGTTGTGTGGCTATTGTATTGTTCTCCTCATAAGACTGGGGCAGATTTGCCAAAAGAAGCACTGATAGAGAATGAGGACGTTTAAGAAAGCCAGATGGACATCTCTGTCTCATCTAGCTCACTGTCCTAGCTAGCTAGATGTCTGCAAAGCTGCAAAAATAGTCCAATCTATGCCAACAGAGTGCTTGGGACTTGACTGTAAAGAATGATGCCTGCTTTTCTAAGAAATACAGAAGATGGAAGGCAGCTGGCACACTCTGCAATGGCAGGGTAGGGGCAACAAGAGGTTGCACCCTACACTTTCATGTTGGTGTGGGGCAGAGATGCCAGGTGGGTATACAATAGCATCCAGATCTGAGCTCACTTGATGGGATCCTGACACAAAAGAAAATTGGGCATGGTGAAAAGATCAATTTGTTGAGGAAAGGACTGGGCATGTGGAGCTCACAAGTGGTGAGTTCACTTAGGCAAATACACAGGATCATAATCTAGGAGTGTACGTGTATGGGTGGGGGGATGGTATTCTCAAATAACATAACACACACTGCAAAAAAAAAAACCAGCACATAAATATCTATCATGAATTAAGGTCACCAGTGGCCACAAATTACATAAGTCATAAAATATGTTTTGTCTTTTTCTTTTAATCTCTTACCTCATTTTGATTCTAAGATACAGAAGGGAAAAGAGATATAGATAAAGACACCACAGATCACAGTCCAATTGAAATTGGCCAGGTGGGGTGAAGAAAACAGTATCTGAGGCTCAATTTTGAAACTGGACCACCTAAGGATTATTTATTCCCGAAAGTGAAAATTATCAAAAAATAAGATCATTCTTACAATTGAAAGTGACAAAAGAGCTGTCATATCTTCCAGAGATGTCATCAGTGAGCAGGGAAAGAGGAGTCAACTGAGAAGAGTTGAAAGGTGTCGTTGGAGAAAAAGATACCATTTTTTTTTCTGATGCATATTTTATGTTCAGTTCATTCAATAAATTAGTTTAGAGTCAAAAGTTATGCCTAGAAAAGAGAAACTGCTTATGAAACAACAAGTATAGTTTGGAAAGACCAAAAAATGAAGGAAAGGGGAAAAGGATGCTTCTTTGTAGTTAAGGAGAGTGTGTGTGTGTGTGTGTGTGTGTGTGTATAAGTAAAAAGATATTGGGTGAGATGGTTCCCTATCTGTGCACCAGACAGCATTATAAGATCAGGGCAGCTTTGGTGTTGTAGGAGGCAGTAATGAGGTTAGAAGAGGAAAATCTAGTTAGGAAGTGACTGCTAAGAAGATAAGTGATGTGCACTTAGATATTCACGTTTACTGGATGTTTCCTAGTTAGTTGTTCATGACCTGAGATGCGTCTATTTCTGGAAGAGAGTAAGTCACATGAAAAAGAAATTGAAAATGTATTTCCTTGAACACATAATCCAGGTTGCTAAATAACTTTTACCTACGCTGAATGCTTCATCAAAATCAATGATGCCTATAATCAGAAGTACCCCATTCTTGTTTAGTTTCCCTACTTTCTAACATCCATCAATTCAGCAATGGATTATGAAAGTCTAGATCACGCTCAGGCACCTAATGTGACTATAAAGAAGTGATATTCTCCTCAGTGGAATTACTCTTTTAATGTTCTTGCTTTCCAATTTACATCAGTTAGAAGCTGTTAAAGTAATGGCACAGGCATTAGAAAAATAAAGAGAATATGGAAAGGAAGATTGCTTGTGTCTGTGTTTTATTCATCACACTGCCTGTTGAGTTTATATCACCGGCTTCAAATTTATCCTGTTTCTTTTCTTTTATGACTGGAGACATTAAGCTAAACCTGTCATCTCTGTAAAATAACATTTGTAGTACTCTCAATCTTCTCAGTGTAATCTTTAATAACTCTCTTATGTTCAAGTTGACAGCAAGCAAGTAATAAAATGCCTAATACCATTTTATAGGTCACATAATGCAACAGTTTATTTTAGCTCAGCAGGGCAATAACAGGTAACAGATAATGAAGTCACTATATATTTGTATAATATAGTTTCTGAGTTGGCAACAGGTTCAGAAAAGGCTTAGAAATCATCTTTTAAGCTATGACAAAACAGAAGTGTATTTCCCATTTCCTCTCTTTCTAATGATTCATAACACTAAAGTTAACTCAGAGGTGGTACACTTCAATGTTCACAAGCTGAGGTATGTTATACAAACAAATCAACTTTTTAATGGATGCCTTTCTCACAGAACTTCAAATTACATAAGGGAAAGAAGCAATTATTCTACAACTATCTAGAAATATAAAATTATATTTCTACCACTATTTAGAAACATAAAATTATATTTATACGACTATTTAGAAATATAAAATTATATTTCTAAAACTGTTTAGAAATATAAAAATATCTGGCCGGGCGTGGTGGCTCACACCTGTAATTCCAGTACTTCAGGAAACTGAGGTGGGCAGATCACAATGTCGAGAAATCGAGACCATCCCGGCCAACATGGTGAAACCCTGTCTGTACTAAAAATACAAAAATTAGCTGGGCATGGTGGCACGCACCTGTAGCACTTGGGAGGCTGAGGCGGGAGAATCGCTTGAACCCGGGAGGCAGAGGTTGCAGTGAGCGGAGATCGCGCCACCGCACTCCAGCCTTTTTTCCACTGGGGGTGGAAAGAAAAATACCTAAGAAATCTCTGATCAATACAGTAGCCACTGGCTACCTGTGACTTTTGAAATTGAAATAGAAATTAACTGAATTTAAGTAAAATTTAAAATTCAGTAACTTTAAGAAGGTCTTATTCTTTTATTATGGTTTATCTGCCTTATTTTATCTTCTTTACTAGTTGGAGCAGTGTTCTCTTAGAAGCTCTTTCAGACAGTTGTACTATCTCTTGATACTGTGGTGCTAATTATATTCTTTTTTTGCACCTAGCAATACTATGTCTCTTCATACGAATTAATACTTTGCATCAGTTTTAGTTCCAGCTTAACACTTTGAGCTACACTTCACTCCCTGTCCCTTTATGAGCATTGAAACCCGACATACTATCCTTAAGGCCTATATCCAAGTGTAGTAAACAGATATATGAATGTCTCTTTTTCCTTTTCTTTCTCTGTCTACTCCCCCACACCCCATTTGTCTTTCCTTCTTAAGCTCTGCTAATTCAGTCTACTAATTTAAAACTTTTTATTTTATTCTTTTGAGGATTTGTCCTAGCAGTTGGATCTGCCTGGCTTCCTACAGGTTCAACATTATCCACCCACACTCTGTCTATTTAGTGACATTTCTTTGATCTTTCTTTGGCTCTTCTTTTCCACATTTCCTCTCACATATGTGAAAGGCCTAATTCTCAAAATAAATTTCTTTTTCTACATACTCCTAGTTAAACTCTGATTGAACTCTGACTGATAACTTTCAACAGCTGACACGTGAAGAAAAACACTACAGAAATATTGGCGTATGCACAACTGTGAAGAAAATGCTTCTAGCAACAAGTAACATGGGGCCTAATAACAGTAGCATAGATCACAGTGACACTTAAAGTCAACTTTACAATAAATATGGAGGAAGGTGTCTCGGGACTGGCACAGACACTTCAAGATTCCATTACATACCCAGGTGCTATCTTTACTCTTCATCACCCTCAGCTTTAATCTTGTTTTCATGCTCAGTGTTTCACTGTCAGAAGATGGCTGCCACATCTCCAGAATTATATCTGTGTTCAACTAGTACAAGGATATAAAGATCTAGGCTAGCTACAGGTGTTTGTTGTATTATAAAAATTAACATTTTAATAGATTCTCTCCCAACTAACTTCTCCTTATATCTCATTGGTTAGTACTGGTTCAAATGGCTACTCCCAGTTCCAACAGGTTCTGAGAAAATGAGAGCACAGTGACTGGCTCAGGGTGATCATGGATAATCTCCTGGAAGTGGCAAATGGTTCTACATACCCTCAACACAAGACATCTCTCACCAATGACCAAACAAATCAAGATTCTGGTAGAATAAAAGGAATATGAGAAGGATGTAGAATGCTTTTTGGGTATGCACTAGAACTAGTGTTGGTCTTAGGGTGGGGAGAGAGGAAATTATATATTAAACAAGAACCCAAAGGGGCGTGCATGTATAGCACATAGACAATATAAAGGTAACATAAACAACAATATGTTTATGGCATGCTAACATTTTGGACCTGACTCCTTGGAAAACTGAAGCTATTAGAAGCAAAAGGATGGCATAAATATATCTGTGTTTTAGAATGGTATCTAATGGAATTCTTTGGCCTCTAGGAAGAAATAAATTCTCTCCACAATGACTCCTTCATTCTATAATCTTCCCTGAAAAGCAGTAGTGAAGATGAAACTCTAGGATTCTGGGGCCTTTTTTAGACGTGAAGGTAATAGTTGCACATCAGTGATAAGTCAACTGGGACTCCTCCACATGGCCCTATTGCTTTTCTTCTTCTGTCCCATGAAATAGTCAGGCCCAAACCAGCCACCTAGGAAAACTCACTGTAGCAGGTACCTTCCTTTGCTCTATGTCTCCTGTTGCCTTATTGCTCATTCTGTCTGGTATAGAATGGGTTTCAGAGTGCCAAGCTGTCTGCAGCACCTTCAGAAAGAAAGCAAGCTAAGGCGAATAAGATAAAGCTGTTTGTTACTCTACTATTCTTGGTACTTTATTTTTAGTGCCACAAACTGTCTGAATTCCAAATTGTATGCTCACATTGAAAATGGGCTTTTCCTAGAATTAAAAACACATTAATTTCCTTTTTAAATTATTTTCCACAAATGTTCACTTAGAACTTTAAAGATAAGCAATCTTTTTTTTAAAAAAAAAAAAAAAAACAATAAACATTATCTACTCACATGTTGTAATTTAAATCAGTGGTCCCATCCCTTTAAAGCACAATTTAGGTCCTAGATAAAGAAATAGGTCCACGTATTTTTAAATGGCACCACCTGTAATTATACACATATATTTCCTTTTATATATACATAAAAGGAAAGCAATACATCCTACAGAGAAACAGATGCCTATGAAGTAACCTGCTTTCCAGAAAACACATTCCTAAATTGTAAAGCTTTATAGTTAATATGTCATTATATGGTAGATAATGCTAATTTTTTCTGTTGTATTTTATAAGAGAGAGTTGAGTGCTTTGTTAATTACCTCAAATTTCACTTAGGAAAGTGAAATAGGTTTCTATGAAAGTTATTCCAATCCTAGGACACATTGTGATGCAAGAATATAAAAGGATGAAACTATTTTCAAATAGAGAAACATCTGTTCTAGTCATAGAAAGTCCTATCCTAAGTCCAGGGTAGAGGAAATGAGAACATAGAAAATAAAAATTTTGAATAAATAAAGTTTCAAATTTTATAATGTTGAAGCTTTATTAAGAGTGAGGGGAATCTATATCTTGAGTTGTGGAAGTAAGTCATGAAATTTCAGAAAGCACTGAAATTAATGAACAAGTTTGTTTCCAATGATATAATTTATAAATAGCTTACAATTTCAACTGGCTTCAATGTAATCATTTTTGTTAAGTTTTCTTCTCCTGTCTTCAGAAAGCCCTTACTACATGGAAATATTTAAGAAATAGTTTTATTAACAGTATAGGTGTCAACCAATATTAGGAAAACTGAGACATTCTCCAGTCTGCCAAAATTGAAAGATTTTTACCTTTTCAGTTGCCAAATCTATGAAAAGAACAAAAAATATTGATGCACTGAACACTTTGAAATAGAAAGGTAACATCATATTTATGAAATAGCTCAGTCCTGGATACAGAATTGTCCTGTGCCTGACTTTGGACAGCAATAAAGAATGTATATGTCTGCATTACAACTTACCTTTCTCTTATTCCCTTTAAAAGCTAATTTCCTATTTCACAGATAAATAATATCCCGAAGGTTCCAACTCATTCTTCAGTATCTCTACATCATTTTTATCAAGCTTCTGCCCCAAAGCTGAAATCTTGGCAACATTCATGGTATACAGCAACCTATCTAAACAGTGAACAGTCTAATATTTTTCCCAAAGCAAGAAAGAGTATTTTCTACAAACCTGAGGAAGAAAATATTATCCAGCTACACACTAGAGGTCACTAGGTGATTGATAAGAAATTGCTGACATTTATCCCTCAACTGCACTTCTGATGATTAAATCAACTACAAACCTGCCATTATTGGCCTTTGTTCTAAAGAGCCACCTTTGAAGTTAATTTTATGCATTCCTCCATACATGCTCCTCACTTTCCCTGTAATACTACAGAGAATAAAAATTATATGATGGGTAAGTTCAACATTTCAACATACTTAGAAAATATCCCTGATCATTTGAGTAAGCTCACATTCTCTTGGGTTGGCAGATGAATATGAAGATGAAGAAGAACAAAGTACGATATCTATCTTTTTTCTATGGACACCAACAAGATTAGTAAAATCCCTAAATCTAGTTTTCTCTTCCTGGTCATGCAGTTAAGTGCCTAAGACACACACCGATACTGTTTCTGCTCTGCCATCTGTGGTTGGTGCATTTGATGATGGCCCCATCATAGACTATCTTGACGTAAGTCAAAGATTATTAATGCAGTGGTCCTGCAAGGTCTGGTAACTCATTCTATTTACCAAGAAATCTGAAGGAAACTGTCAAATTCAGAAGAAAAGATACATAATTCTTTTCTTGAGATGAGCAATAATTTATACCTGTAATACCCATCATGTGTGTTAATTGTAGCATTATTTTCATTTACCCATATGAGTAACTATGATGAAATTAGGCATTGAAGAAACTGAATCACAAGATTGTAAATTAGACACCTTTATTCTAAGTTATTTTATAGTAAGTGACTAAAGCCATCCTGTGGTAAGCAAAGTCTGAAAAAGGATAGAATTTCTTAATTGGACATGGAAAATTCCTGAACTAGACATGAGCAAAAGCCATGTACAACAGATACTGCGACCGTACTTTGGCATTATATACTTCTTGGAAGTTATTTGTGAATTGAAAAATTAAAAAAAGTAACCGTCTTATTAAACTACTCAATATTTCAGTTATATAAGAGGCTTCATCTGCTCCTTCAAGCAGAATGAAGCATTCTCTAAACAATTTCATCAAGAATTACTAGAACTAGAACTCTTCAGCTGCTTGCTGAAGAGCTGGTACTGAAAAAAGTATTATACTTACTAACTTTTCTTCTATGGAGATTGGTTATAGAGTTGTAATTTTTAGCAAGGAAAATGACTTTCAAATCTAAGACATATTGTTATACTATCTAATCAAAACGAAAAAGAATCAAAGGATAGAATGTTAGATAGGAAGGCAAGAAGGAATGGAGAAAGGGAGGAAGAGGAAGAAAGAACGAAGGACACGAGTACAGTCAGACAAGGAAGAAAAAAGAAGAAATACTGAAGGTTGGGAGAAGGAAGGAAAAAGGGAATGGAGAAGAAATAAGGAATTAGAACAAAAGGAAAGGTAAGGACTTGATTGTTAGTGCCCTGGAATACATATTCTTCCCTGCACTTCTGCTGTTTGATCCGAAATTGAGGTTCCCGGGAAGACTCCGGACCACGTGAAAAGCACTTGCTCTGAGCACATAGAGAAGGCAGGCCACCTTGACTGGACTGCCTCTCAGATGGTTTCTGGGCATTTTCAATCTTTTCAGAAGTTCAGACTTTTAGCTCCAAACACCTCAAATCTCCATTGAACTAGAAAGTTCTTCAGCAGGAAAAATGTAGCAATCCTTAAGGGCAGAGACAAGCAGACCTGGAAAGGCTGAAGGTGCCCTCAGAATTTACCTGCTTGAAACAAAGCTAGTTCTGGTCAAAATCTAGACCTTTGCTGTGTTTAAGTCCCAAATAATTAATTAAAATCATCATTTGCAGACAAATCTAATAATATTTACCTTTTGGATGCTTTTTCTTTTCTAAATTACTTTAGGTTAAAACTAGTTCTATATGAAGAAGAGACAGAGTGAAAAAAAAAAAAAAAAGGAAATTCATGTAATTTCCTCTGAAGGAGGGTTGGTGAGAGGGTGAAATGCCATCATTTCTCCATATTTATTGCTTTATTCCTTAGGGGAAAAGTAGTTTAAACTTCCAGAAACTTAATCTTTCCTGAAATTTAATAATTGCTTTATTTTTAAAAAGTATAAAAAGCCATACACAACAACCTTTCTAGGGAAAAAATTATCAGCAAGGAATGAAAAAGCAAGGGTTCTAGCCTCATTTCTGCCACAAATTATGAGATTACACAAATAATTTAGGCTTTCTATTTGCATTTGTAACAGAAGCATAGTACCAGATATCCTATCTTACAAGTTTGTAGTGGGAATTAAGGAAATGGGGAGGTTGGACATTTTGGATTAAGAACTGTTTGCTGAATTGAACAACACATTTGAAGGTTCTCTGAATAGGTAAGAGCACACTATTTTTAGAATTTAAAAAAATACAGAAAGAGGTTAATTACCAAACCCATACATATGTGTCTCCAAGGCAATGTATTTATTTATACTGAGAAGCATTTTCTCTTTTATAAAACAACCTTTACAATTGTTTTATGTTATTCATGAATGGTTTTGTGTCCTTTAAAAGGGCAGTTTATCTTCATGTATTAAAAATCTATTCCTTTTTTCTGCTTGTACTAAAGTACATTGATTTAATGTTCTCTTCCTATGTCTAGGGATCTTAAAATTTGGCTTCTGATTATTCTGTACCCTAAGCAACACTTTTGGAAGCATTAAAATTTTCCTATGATACCTTCTTTTATTTTTCTGTGTACCTGTAAGATGAAGATATCTACAGTGAAGTTCCCAAAGGGTTTTACATAAACAAGTGTCAACAGCTGTGCAATTTGTTTGTCTGTGCCAGCTCATTTGCTTTGAAGAGAAAAGGCAAAGACAAGCTGATCCACGATGATCAGCTAGAGTGAAGACATTGATTATGTCAATGCACAAATAATTAGATACATAGTTACCATCAACAGCCTTTGATGTGTTTCAATAGCTGTAATTCTATCCCTTGCTATCATCCAGCCTTTGGCAGAGAAGCCAACTCTTAATTTTTCTGTGGGTGGATCTAAGCATAAAACATTGAGCCCAATGACTAATACTAGAAAATTACTAATAAATGATAGTTGAACACGAATCTTGCATATTGGTTACTTCTGATTATCATCAGAGAAAATTATATAAGCAGGCTGAATGTTTCCCTTTTTAAAATTCCTGATTCAAACCTCAAATTGATACTGCCTGGTATTTCTACTATGTTTCCATAGTTTGCTTAATTCCACAACATAAGAAAAACCTCCATTCTTCAAATTTGTATGCTCTCATTCTTCAACCAGGGGTCATTTGATAACCTCACATACACATCATTGAAATGCTCACGCCCTTGTCTTCCCTGTTCAATCTTACTTGTTCCATCATCACTTTCCCTGCTCATGATAATAGATGAAGTTAGTCTCTGTCAAAAGTATATCCTTTCACTGAACTCTGGAATTCTTTCCTTTCACATCTTCACGTGGACTTTTTTCATTCTATTAATTCAGTGGCTCTCGAAATGAGCAACATCACCATCACCAAGGAACCTGAATCAGAAATGATGGTGAGAAAAGGGGGGTGCTTCTCAGGTGCTCTAAAGTTTGAGAATCATATTTAAGTTAGTCCAATAGCCCTCAATATTAACTATATATTTGAATCTTGTAGAGTAATTTAAAAAAATACTAATTACAAGGCCCCACTCCAGAGATTTTGATTAGCTGGTATGGGATTGGCCCAAGCAATGATACTTTTTAAATCTTTCCAGAAGAATTCAACATGATAAGAGAGTTGAGACCACTTATGGGTAATAACCGTTCTCCTATGTTGTCAATCTCATTCCTACCAATAGGTTATTCCCTTCAATTTATATGCATATTATAATCACTTAATTTTAAAATTTGTCCTTTCCAGGTTTCCTAAAGATTTCTCTCCAGAGGCCTAATGTCATGTGCAATCACTTCTCCTTCTTCATCCCAATTCACCCTTCGATTTCACTCTAATCTGATCTCTATTATTAACACTCCATTGAAAGTGCTCCTGCAAAAGTTGTCAATGAACTTCATATTGCCAGAGGCAAATGATGATTCTTTGCCCTCATTATCCCTCTTCATGTTCTCTCTCTCTCCTCAACAAACCTTCTTTCTTGGATTTCATGATAGCTCATGCCCTTGATTTTCTCTTCCAGAATGACCACTCTTTTCTAGTATCTTTTGTAAGATTGTCCTTCTCTATTAAACCGCTAAACTCTAAAGATCCTCAAGGCTTATGCTTGAGTTCTCTTTTCCTTCTTGTACTTTCTTTCCAAAGAAGTTTTGATCCATTCTCTTGGCTTTAAATATTATCTACAAAAAACCCTCTCACATCTATCCCAGATTTTTCTCTGAGCTTTAGCTTCAAATATTTAACTGCACTTCCTTTGCAAATCTTAGGAACATTTCTATCTTCAAATGCACAAATGAGTTCATCTATAACTTTTTTGTCTTCCCAAACTTCGTAAATATCATCATAATCCATCCAGTTCCTCGAGTTGGATGTCAATCTCCAAATGTAGTGAGGATATTCTTCACTTCTTTAATTCCCCATGCTCAAAAGACAGCAACTCCTACAAATGCAAACTGCAAAATATACCTGAAATTAATCCAGCTTTGTCTCCCCTATTACCAACTGAGTCTAAACTACTGTATTTTTTTTTAACCTAGACTAATGCCTTTTAGTTTCACTTCTCACTTCCAATTTGCCTCCCTTTCCTTCCATTTTCCACTGAGCTTCCAGAAGAATCATTTGAAAACCTAAATCAGGTCTTGTAATTCCCCAGTCCAAAAATCTTCATTAGTTTCTCACTTCATTCACAAAAAAAGATACATTCTTTATCCTCCATTACTGTGACCTGGTCTCTATCTGTCCAGCTTCTCATGTCCTACCCACTGTTCCCCAACCTTGATCACTTATGTCCAGTCTCTCTGGTTTTCTTTCAGTTATCTGTATGAACATTTCCTACCTCCCATTAGCTGGCTTATTTTTAATGAATATTCCCCCACGCCCCATTTTTTAATCATTTGGGTCTCAGCTTAAGATTCATCTCCCAAAAGTGAGGCTTCCCATAACAAATCCACTTAAAGTTGGTCCTCCAGTGTTATGCTATAACACAGTCTCTATTACTATATAATCACAAACTACAATTATGTATCTATTTGTAATTGTTTATGTTTCTTAGTCCAATAGGACTATAAGCACAAGGACATGTTTATTGCTCATAGTTTTATCCCTAGTACCTGTCGAAGAACATAGTCCAGAGTAAGTGATCAACACTCTTTTTATTTAATGTCTGCATTTTATATGTGGGTTAGGATTGAGCACCAATTCCTCTTGCGTCTCTAATAACACATTGAAAAATATAGTGACTTATTCTTGGACGACATATTTGAAGCTCAAGATCATATTCTCCATAAATTTCCTTAGGAAATTATCCATTTTAAAACTCTTTATGACCGTAAGTAATTACAGAAAAACAGATGAATAGAACAATAAACATATTAAAAAAACACTCATCTACCTCTAAGTAACATGTTTTTAATCATGTTAATATATAAGGGCCACCTTCCAAGTTATAAGGACTCTTTGGTTAGAAGTCATGCTTTAAAAATAAGTGTGAATTATTTTCAGAAACAGCACAAGACCTTACTATCCATAATAAGCATATTTAAAGCAAATTAAAAATATATATAATAAAAAGCATTAACACCGTTAGTAAATGATTATGTAGCAGAGGTGTTGCTATAGTTCAGTATTGATGTCTACTTTTTGCTCAGACTATATGAATGTTTCATTTCTTTACTTTTTTTATTGTATAATTACACTAAGCATAAATTTTCCTGGACTAGATTATGTTTCCATACAGAATTTTGGTTAAATTCTACTTCTTCCATGCCTATTTTTAGTACTCTCAAAAGAGCATCTTTTGGTGGTAGAGGTAGAATAATTGAAAAAGAAGCCTAGACACAAAAGAGAAAATAAAATTAAAATTGTCCAACATTAGTTGTTACCTAAATACATCATCTATGCTGATGTAATTTGGTCCAGTTCAGGCAAGACTGAAATAGATAAGGCTTCTTATCAATAGATTATTCCAGAAATTGGTCTTCTTTTGTCTCAGCAAAGGCCCACAAAGGGTGAGGTTCTGTAGCTAAATGCAAAGCAGACTTCCTATTTAACACTCTCCTTGATGAAAGAATCAAATAAATATGTGATGTTTTTGGCACATAGTTGCTATTGTTTTGGTTCGCATGTAATGATTCCCTCCATACAGTGAGTCTTCTCAGCAGATGTTTTAGAGTGCAGTTGTAGCTGCCTACGTAATTTCTACCTTAGAAGCTGTTTCTAACAACAACAAAATAAATGGGAGAAACAGAATGTCAGTCTAAAGCATGATTTTAAGTAATAGGTGTGTTAGTGACAGGTTACTATTTATTCATTTTCCATGTGAGACACCCACACTCCACTTGTCTGATACCTGAAAACTGGTTGTGGGGTATCTGCACTGATAGCTGACAACATGAAAAGTCCTAGACAAAAGAAAAAAAATAGGGTTGGCCAAATAAGATCAGGTATTTTTACTGGATTTCAAAACTGAAGACAATCTATCTTAAATATCCCTGAAATTTGTGAGTAACATTTCAGTTTCCCTGGATTCCTTCTCATGAATGCTAAAAGCATGGGACAATTTCCTAGGCTCATTATCTGAAACGTCCAACTGGATATGCAATGTTCAAAATGTTTAACAAATCCATTTTAAAAAAATAATTTTAAAATACTAATTTATTTAAAAATAATAATTTATTTAAAAATAATCACAGCATAGACACTTTTCAAAAGATATAAATGAATTGGTTGCTCGGTGTCTGTATTTTGAGAAAAAAAATATGTTGACAAATTAAACGTTTGAAAATATGTTGACAAATTAAATGCCTGAATGATTGCGTTATAACCAAGCATGCTCATGCGTTAAAACCAAGCATACTCATCATTTGGTGATCATAACAGATAAAGTTGACCAGGCTCACAGAGAAAATGATCCAACCATGTAGTACCACCATCAAGTGCGTATGTGTCCTTCTCATTTATTTCTTTTGCTCCTGTCAAAAGATGAGTGGATAAGGATATGGTATTGAGACATTATGTCTCAAAGTTCACAGATGAGAGGATTTTCCAACACTGTATGAAGAAAATCAAGCAAGGCACAGTGTTTAGCAAGGCAAGGAAGTTCAACAACAAAAGCAGTAATGCCTGGTCACCTTGTTGACATTATCTTCAAAACAGAAATCTCTAATAGTGACAGGTGATGGCAATCAGTGTGTTTTCAAGATACTTCTCAGGCATGGCTGTCAGGAATCTGTATCGTAAGTAGTGGCAAGTTGCAGAAGTAAATGTCATAAATGTGAAAAAGAATTTTGTAAATAACCTTTTTATATAGGATATGGTTTCAAAATAATATAGATATATAAGCAAAGATAAATTATATAAAACTGTGTATACAGACTCTTATACCTAAAATTTTAAATACAATAATGTTGTTTCTAACAAAGTATGCTTTGTCAAAAAATGTGTGGAAATGAATCTATTTTTTTTATTTCAAATGTGTTAAGATTATTTACGCTTATCTTAATTTTTGAAGGTCAAAAACTCTTAGTTTTAGAATAACCAGAATTCACATGAAAGATGTAGAAGACAGAAGTGGAATCAAAGTTAGTCAAAAAATGTGAACGGAAGTTTGGATTAAATAGGAATAAACAGAATGAGTATAAGTGTCATGGATTACTAGTAACCTAGGTTAGCCAATGCTAAACTTGAGTGTCACACGACATAAAAAATTGCAAAATTTCCCCCATCGCTTAAAATGAAATTAGGGGATAAAAGAAAAATATTTGCAACAAACCAAAAAAAAAGACGATCAAGTGATATATCTGATTTCATAAATAAGCCTTCAGAGTACAAGGTGTTACTGAAAAATATAATTTAAGAATCCAATAAATAAATTACATGATTAAAGCAATGTTAATTATATAATTAATATAAAACTATGAAGTACAAATTGACTAATGATATTTAATAAAGAAATGTTCTGTTGAAGGTCTTTTCTATAATTCTAAATGTAGGGGTTCAACAAAAGTTTTCCTTGGAAACTGGAATGGGGAGAGATTTCTGAAGTGAATTAATGGTAATTACCAATTAGTAGATGATTAGCACAGAACAAAAAAGTTCCCTCACCATTTTGTAAAGCAGATCAGCGCTTTTTCATTACTGGGAAATGCCAGCATCCTACCATATACAATAGGGAGATAATGCATTAAGGAAGATTATTTTGGTTTTCATTGATAGCATAAAGTATCCAAAATCAGATTAAGTATGTCTTTATTTATATTATTTTCTCTTTGAAGGATGGTTTTTCCTTTGATTTTTAAAATTATAACAAATAGTATATCTATTGAGAAAATAAAGATCTTGGACATGTGGGTATTAAAAGACATATGTAGGAAATGCATAGTGCTGATTCTGATCTTTGTGTATGTTTAAATATAGGTCCTTAAAGATTCAAATATATGTGTGTGTGTATGTGGGTATACACACACACACACACACACACACACACACACACACACACACACACATATATTCTAAAAGCACCAGAGCAGTTATTTTAAATACATGTTCAGGGAAAGAATATCAAAGTTGTTATACTTACCTGGTAGACTGCCAAACTATACCTATGTTAATGAAGGCACAAAATGTTCAGGGATTGTTTTATAAGACGTTTTTGCCATTATAGTTTGCCATATAATTACTTAGGAAGTTCTAAAGTATGCCTGTCTACGTCTTTAATAATATGGGTCCTGAAAGATAATGGATCCTGGAAAAATCATTGCATTTTACCTCATAAATTTAGAGTGTTATTGACACAGTAGAACCTAACAACACCAAAGTTGTAATGATCTTGCGTCAGTCACCCAGGAGACTTTAATGCATAAATGACAGTCATCTATGTAGTTGAGACATTTGCTTTAAACTCACATGCTGAGAAAACTCATTCTACTTTTGTTTTTAGGAAAAGCAAGGTTCATGATAAATAAATAAAGAAATAATCTGCTTTCACCCCATATTTTGATGGAAACTCATAAGCTTTGAAGGGAACGAAAATCATATAAATAAAAGCTTTAACAATAATTGGCCACTCAGTATATAACAGTTACTAACTTTATAAACTCTTATACATATATAGTTGTAATAGCTACAGATTTTATATATAAAATTTTTATATTTTATATGCAAAGTATACATTTCTGTACCCATTTTATATATGAAATGCATTGATAAATATTGCTATATTCTGAATGTTTTTTGTCCCCCTAAAATTCATATGTTGAGTTCCTAATCCCCAAGATGACAGTATTAAGAGGTAGGGCTTTTGGGGGGTAATTAGATTATGAGGGTACTGTCATTGTGTTTGGGATTAGAGGATTTTATAAATGGGACCCCAGAGAACTAGCTAGGCCCTTGCTCCGTGGGAGGACACAGTAAGAAGCCACCATCTATGAACCTGGAAACAGAAACTTACCAGACACTGACCCTGCTGCTTCCTTAATCTTGGACTTCCCAGTGTCCAGAACTGTGAGGAACACATGTTTGTTGTTAATAAGCCACCCAGTGGCTTTCCTTGGCTAGGTTCATAAGCGACCCAGTGGCTTACGATACACATGTGTGTGTATATATGTCTATATACACAGATACATACATAATTTTTTTCTGTACAAAAAATTATAAACTTTTAAAGGGCAGCAACCATATCTCATAACTCTCAATGTCTCCTATATCTACTACATTCCTCTACAAAATGTAATAGATGTTCAATCTCTGATTTCTGTTAGATATTTGCTAAATTAAAGCGGTTTATTACTTTTTTTGCCCCAAATTCTTCCTATCTTATTTTTGTATTTCATCCATCTGTGGGTCTTAATTTCAAATATGGGGAGCTATGTAGTATTGAACTGTTTTGGGGATGTGAGCTTAAATTCTTGTTCTCCATTTAGTAGCTCCATTCTTTTAAGCAAGTTACTCAGCCTCCATGTCCTAAAAAAGATCCAAATTATCGAATTCATAAGTTTATCATGAAACACGCATATATTGAAAACATGTTTTCAGAACTATGAAATAATATAAAAATTAAGATGTTTTTATGATAATGGCTGAGGCAGAGATGAGCCAGCCATTCACCAAAACAGTTTCCTCTTCCTCATGAGCACACAGGCAGCCTACTCTCTTCTCGTAGATGGACTGGTGTTTTAGATGATTAAGTGTTGGCAGTCAACTGTTGTCACAGTAAGCTGGGACCAAAACTTGTCATCTACCCTGATTTTTGCAAGTCAAAATTTGATGGAACATACAAACCTTTCCACGGCAGCCTTTGAGTTAAAATGGCAGAGTAGTTGTCACAAAGACTATTGCCTCAAAACCCTAAAATGTTGATTCTCTGGCCATTTAAAAAAAAAAATGTTTTTGCTCTACTTCAGAAAAAAAAAATACAATTATGTATGAATTCACTGAAATTCTTTGATTTGCTTATTATAACATATAAATGATCTTAGCTAACACGCGATCTTATCACCTCTTAAAGTTACTGCTTCCCTCTCCCCCAGTAGTTCTAAAGGCAGTTACTTATTTTATGGTTGGGTTTTTTTTTTTTTTTTTTTGCTTGTTTAATATTTTTAATTCAATAACCAATGTAAATGGCTTGGAACTGCAATGTTAAGAATTTTCGGGCCAGGAGCGGTGGCTCAAGCCTGTAATCCCAGTACTTTGGGAGGCCGAGATGGGCAGATCACGAGGTCAGGAGATCTGAGACCATCCTGGCTAACACAGTGAAACCCTGTCTGTGCTAAAAAAATACAAAAAACTAGCCGGACGAGGTGGCGGCTCCTGTAGTCCCAGCCACTTGGGAAGCTGAGGCAGGAGAATGGCGTAAACCCGGGAGTCGGAGCTTGTAGTGAGCTGAGATCCAGCCACCGGACTCCAGCCTGGGCGACAGAGTGAGACTGTGTCTCAAAAAAAAAAAAAAAAAAAAAAAAAGAATTTTCTTCCGTTCCCAAAACGGCTGAATAGGAACAGCTCCGGTGTGCAGCTCCCAGAGTGATCGATGCAGAAGATGGGTGATTTCTGCATTTCTAACTGAGGTACCTGGTTCATCTCATTGAGACTGGTTGGACAGTGGGTACAGCCCATGGAGGGTGAGCCGAAGCAGGGCAGGGCATCACCTCTCCCTGGAAGTGCAAGGGGTTGGGGAATTCCCTTTCCTAGCCAAGGGAAGCCGTGACAGACGGGTACCTGGAAAATCAGGACACTTCCACCCTAATACTGCGCTTTTCCAACCGTCTTAGCAAACAGCACACCAGGAGATTATGTCCTGCACCTGGCTCGGCGGTTCCCATGCCCAGCGAGCCTTGCTCACTGCTAGTGCAGCAATCCGAGATCACACTGTGAGGCAGCAGCCTGTCTGGGGGAGGGATGTCCGCCATTGCTGAGGTTTGAGTAGGTAAATAAAGTGGCTGGGAAGCTCCACCTGGGTGGAGCCCACCACAGCTCAACCAGGCCTGCCTACCTGTAGACTACACCTCTGGGGGGCAGGGCATAGCTGAACAAAAGGCAGAGAAACTTCTGCAGACTTAAACGTCTGACAGTTCTGAAGAGAGCAGCGGTTCTCCCAGCATGGTGTTTGAGCTGAGAGAACAAACAGACTGCCTCCTCAAGTAGGTCCCTGACCCCTGTGTAGCCTAACTGGGAGACACCTTCCAGTAGAGGCTGACTGACACCTCATACAGCTGGGTGCCCCTCTGAGATGAAGCTTCCAGAGGAAGCATCAGGCAGCAATATTGGCTGTCTACAATATTTGCAGTTCTGCCGCCTCTACTGGTGATACCCAAGTAAACAGGGTCTGGAGTGGACCTCCAACAAACTCCAACAGACCTACAGCTGAGGGTCCTGACTGTTAGAAGGAAAACTAACAAACAGAAAGGAATAGCATCAACATCAATAAAAAGGACATTTATACCAAATCCCAATCTGTAGGTCACCATCATCAAAGACCAAAGGTAGACAAAACCATGAAGATGGGGAGAAACCAGAGCAGAAAAACTGAAAATTCTAAAAACCAAAGTGCCTCTTCTCATCCAAAGGATTGCAGCTCCTCCCCAGCAATGGAACAAAGCTGGATGGCGAATGACTTTGATGAGTTGACAGAAGAATGCTTAAGAAGGTCGGTAATAACAAACTTCTCCGAGCTAAAGGAGGATGTTCAAACCCATCGGAAGGAAGCTAAAAACCCTGAAAAAAGATTAGACCAATGGCTAACTAGAATAAACAGTGTAGAGAAGACCTTAAATGACCTGATGGAGCTGAAAACCATGGCACGAGAACTATGTGACAAATGCACAAGCTTCAGTAGCCGATTCAATCAAGTGGAAGAAAGGGTATCAGTGACTGAAGATCAAATGAATGAAATGAAGCAAGAAGAGAAGTTTAGAGAAAAAAGAGTAAAAAGAAATGAACAAAGCCTCCAAGAAAGAGGGACTATATGAACAGACCAAATCTATGTCTGATAGGTGTACCTGAAAGTGATGGGAAGAATGGAACCAAGTTGGAAAACACTCTGCAGAATATTATCCAGGAGAACCTCCCCAACCTGGCAAGGCAGGCCAACATTCAAATTCAGGAAATACAGAGAACTCCACAAAGATACTCCTCGAGAAGAGCAACTCCAAGACACATAACTGTCAGATTCATCAAGATTGAAATGAAGGAAAAAAAATGTTAAGGCAGCCAGAGAAAAATGTCGGGTTACCCACAGAGGGAAGCCCATAAGACTAACAACGGATCTATCAGTAGAAACTCTCCAAGCCAGAAGAGAGTGGGGGCCAATATTCAACATTCTTAAAGAATTTTCAAGCCAGAATTTCATATCCAGCCAAACTAAGTTTCATAAGTGAAGGAGAAATAAAATCCTTTACAGACAAGCAAATGCTGAGAGATTTTTGTCACCACCAGGCCTGCCTTACAAGAGACCTTGAAGGAAGCACTAAACATGGAAAGGAACAACCGGTACCAGCCATTGCAAAAACATGTCAAAATGTAAAGACCATCGATGCTAGGAAGAAACTGCATCAACTAATGAGCAAAATAACCAGTTAATATCATATTGACAGGATCAAGTTCACACATAACAATATTAAACCTAAATGTAAATGGGCTAAATGCCCTAGTTAAAAGACACAGTCTGGCAAATTGGATAAAGAGTCAAGTCCCATCAGTATGCTGTATTCAGGAGACCCACCTCACGCGCAGAAACACACATACGCTCAAAATAAAGGGATGGAGGAAGATCTACAAAGCAAATGGAAAACAAAAAAAGGCAGGGGTTGCAATCCTAGTCTCTGATAAAACCAACAAAGATCAAAAGAGACAAAGAAGGCCATTACATAATGGTAAAGGGATCAATTCAACAAGAAGACTAACTATCCTAAATATATATACACCCAAGACAGGAGCACCCAGATTCATAAAGCAAGTCCTTAGAGACCTATAAAGAGACTTAGACTCCCATACAATAATAATGGGAGACTTTAACACTCCACTGTCAATATTAGACCTATCAATGAGACAGAAGGTTAACAGGTATATCCAGGACGTGAACTCAACTCTGCACCAAGCAGATCTAATAGACATCTACAGAAATCTCCACCCCAAATGAACAGAATATACATTCTTCTCGGCACCACATAGCACTTATTCCAAAATTGACCACATAGTTGGAAGTAAAGCACTCCTCAGCAATGTAAAAGACAGAAATCATAACAAACTGTGTCTCAGACCCCAGTGCAATCAAATTAGAACTCAGGATTAAGAAACTCACTCAAAACCTCACAACTACATGGAAACTGAACAACCTGCTCCTGAATGACTACTGGGTACATAATGAAGTGAAGGCAGAAATAAAGACATTCTTTGAAACCAATGAGAACAAAGACACAACATATCAGAATCTCTGGGACACATTTAAAGCAGTGTGTAGAGGGAAATTTATAGCACTAAATGCCCACAAGAGAAAGCAGGAAAGATCTAAAATCGAAACCCTAACATCACAATAAAGAGAACTAGAGAAGCAAGAGCAAACAAATTCAAAAGCTAGCAGAAAGCAAGAAATAACTAAAATCAGAGCACAACTGAAGGAGACAGAGACACAAAAACCCTTCAAAAAATCAATGAATCCAGGAGCTGTTTTTTTGAAAAGATCAACGAAACACACCACTAGCAAGATTAATAAAGAAGAAGAGAGAGAAGAATCAAATAGATTCAATAAAAAATGATAAAGGCAATATCACCACCGATCCCTCAGAAATACAAACTATTTTGTATTTCAGAGAACACTATAAACACTTCTAGGCAAATAAACTAGAAAATCTAGAAGAAATGGATAAATTACTGGACACATACACCCTCCCAAGACGAAAGCAGGAAGAAGTTGAATCCCTGAATAGACCAATAACAGGTTCTGAAATTGAGGCAATAATTAATAGCCTACCAACCAAAAAAAGTCCTGAATCAGATGGATTCACAGCTGAATTCTACCAGAGGTACAAAGAGGAGCTGGTACCACTTCTTCTGAAACTATTCCAAACAACAGAAAAAGAGGGAATCCTCCCTAACTCATTTTATGAGGCCAGCATCATCCTGATACCAAAACATGGCAGAGACACAATAAAAAAAGAAAATTTCGGGCCAATATCCCTGATGAACATCGATGCGAAAATCCTCAGTGAAATACTGGCAAACCAAATCCAGCAGCACATCAAAAAGCTTATCCCCTGTGACCGAGTCAGCTTCATCCCTGAGTTGCAAGGCTGGTTTAACATATAGAAACCAATAAATGTAATCCATCACATAAACAGAACCAATGATAAAAACCACAATTATCTCTATAGATGCAGAAAAGGCCTTTGGCAAAACTCAACAGTCCTTCATGATAAAAACTCTCAATAAACTAGGTGTTGATGGGACATATCTCAAAATAATAAGAGCTATTTATGACAAACCCACAGCCAATATCATACTGCATGAGCAAAACCTGGAAGCATTCCCTTTGAAAAGTGGCACAAGACAGGGATGCCCTGTCTCACCACTCCTATTCAACATAGGGTTGGAAGTTCTGGCCAGGGCAATCAGGCAAGAGAAAGAAATAAAGGTTATTCAATTAGAAAGTCAAATTGTCTCTGTTTGCAGATGACATGATTGTATATCTAGAAAACCCCATCGTCTCAGCCCCAAATCTCCTTGAGCTGTTAAGCAACTTCAGCAAAGTCTCAGGATACAAAATCAACATGCAAAAATCACAAGTGTTCCTATACACCAATAACAGACAAACAGAGAGCCAAATCGTGAGTGAACTCCCATTCACATTTGCTTCAAAGAGAATAAGATACCTAGGAATCCAACTTACAAGGGATGTGAAGGACCTCTTCAAGGAGAACTACAAACCACTGCTCAATGAAATAAAAGAGGCCACAAACAAATGGAAGAACATACCATGCTCATGGATAGGAAGAATCAGTATAGTGAAAATGGCCATACTGTCCAAAGTAATTTACAGATTCAATGCTACTCCCTTCAAGCTACCAATGACTTTCTTCACAGATTTTGAAAAAATTACTTTAAAGTTCACATGGAACTGAAACAAAGCCCATATAGCCAAGACAATCCTAAACAAAAAGAACAAAGCTGGAGGCATCACGCTACCTGACTTCAAATGATGCTACAAGGCTACAGTAACCAAAAGAGCATGGTACTGGTATCAAAACAGAGATATAGACCAATGGAACAGAACAGAGGCCTCAGAAATCATATCACACATCTACAACCATCTGATCTTTGACAAACCTGACAAAAACAAGAAATGGGGAAAGGATTCCCTATTTAATAAATGATGCTGGGAAAACTGGCTAGCCATATGTAGAAAGCTGAAACTGGATCCCTTCCTTACACCTTATACAAAAATTAATTCAAGATGGATTAAAGACTTAAATGTTAGACCTAAAACCATAAAAATCCTAGAAGAAAACCTAGGCAATACCATTCAGGACATAGGTATGGGCAAGGACTTCACGTCTACAACACTAAAAGTAATGTCAACAAAAGCCACAATTGACAAATGGGATATAATTAAACTAAAGAGCTTCTACACAGCCAAAGAAACTACCATCAGGGTGAAGAGGCAACCTACAGAATGGGAGAAAATGTTTGCAATCTACCCATCTGACCAAGGGCTAATATCCAGAATCTACGAAAAACTTAAACAAATTTACAAGAAAAAAATCAAACAATCCCATCAAAAAGTGGGCAAAGGACATGAATAGACACTTCTCAAAAGAAGACATTTATACAGCCAACAGACACATGAAAAAATGCTCATCATCTCTGGTCATCAGAGACATGCAAACCAGTTAGAATGGTGATCATTATAAAGTCAGGAAACAACAGGTGCTAGAGAGGATGTGGAGAAATAGGAACACTTTTACACTGTTGGTGGGACTGTAAATTAGTTCAACCATTGTGGAAGACAATGTGGCAATTCCTGAAGCATCTAGAATTAGAAATACCATTTGACCCAGCAATCCCATTACTGGGTATATACCCAAATGGTTATAAATCATGATACTATAAAGACACATGCACATGTATGTTTTTGCAGCACTATTCACAATAGGAAAGACTTGGAACCAACCCAAATGTCCATCAATGATAGACTGGATTAAGAAAATGTGGCACATATACACCATGGAATACTATGCAGCCATGAAAAAAGATGAGTTCATGTCCTTTGCAGGGACATGGATGAAGCTGGAAATCACCATTCTTAGAAAACTATCGCAAGGACAGAAAACCAAACACCGCATGTTCTCACTCATAGGTAGGAACTGAACAATGAGAACACCTGGACACAGGACGGGGAACATCACACACCGGGGCCTGCTTTGGGGTTGGGGGAGGGCAGAGGGATAGCATTAGGAAATACCTAATGTAAACGATGAGTTAATGGGTGCAGCACACCAACATGGCACATGTATACACATGTAACAAACCTGCACGTCGTGCACATGTACCCTAGAACTTAAAGTATAATAAAAAGAAAAAAAGAATTTTCTGATTGGAGCATGTTAATTAGAAGAGTGATTATGAGATCTCTGAAACAGCATTATTTGATTTCACAAATTATTACTGAAAAGTATGTCATATTCCAAGCAAGATAGTAAAATTAAACAAACTGTTTTTTTTTTTCCACTGAGGCCACATCTATAAAATATGCATATGACAGAATGTTAATTGTTTACCCATATCCATTTCCTCTAAGCCTTTTATTTATATTTTTTGCTGAACAAATGAACACTCAGAGAAAGAAAAAGATGGTATTACTCAGTCTCCCTTAAAAACATATATGTTATGGAAGTAAGTTCTGCCCAAAGGGAGCAAATGAAAATGAGGTATTCAAATTCTAAGAAGTGTCACTTAATGAAAGGATGATGCTTTCTCCTTCCCTTGCCTAGGTCCTGTTTGCTGAAATGTAACATGATGACTGGAGCTAGGGAGATTTTTCTTGGACTGTGATGTGGAAATTAGTTATTAGGAATGATGCTTCAACAAGATACAAGCCTGAATCCCTGGTGATTTCTGAGCCATTACTCCATCTCAAGACTACCTACTTTTACTTGAAACAAGAATAAACTTCAACTTTGTTAATTATTTTTATTTTGGGCTTTGTTACTTGAAGTCAAGCTTTATCTTATGGAACAGATAAGTGAGTTAGAAATTAGTGATTTAGGCCGGGCGCGGTGGCTCAAGCCTGTAATCCCAGCACTTTGGGAGGCCGAGAGGGGCGGATCACGAGGTCAGGAGATCCAGACCATCCTGGCTAACCCGGTGAAACCCCGTCTCTACTAAAAAACTAGCCAGGCCAGGTGGCGGGCGCCTGTAGTCCCAGCCACTCGGGAGGCTGAGGCAGGAGAATGGCGTGAACACGGAAGGCGGAGCTTGCAGTGAGCTGAGATCCGGCCACTGCACCCCAGCCTGGGCAACAAGCGAGACTCCCTCTCAAAAAAAAAAAAAAAAAAAAAAAGAAAAGAAATTAGTGATTTAGTGATTTATTAATAATGGGAAAAAGAAGATACAACAGTGAGAATAATCAAAGTTTAAAAAAAAGCAGAGTATAGGAATGATTATTCAAAAGCCTGTATCAGAGTGATAATCGTTTTGAACTATATTAATGACTTTTCTTGGTCATGTTGCCTTTTATCAACATTCTAATATTCTGCCAGAGTCAATTTATTTGACTGGGAAAGGTTTAGGGTTGTTACAGAAGAAATGTACAGAGAAAGAACGTTAGTGATCAGTTGTTGACACTCAAAACGGATTCAGCAGCTAGTATTGAAGCAGAGCTTTGTCCAAAACAAGAAGATTTAACAAATTTAAGGAATTTAATAAATGAATACAAAGCATGGAAGGAAGGACAGAAAACACAGATTTTCTCTGAAGCAGCAGAGAATATCCTTCTGCCCACGATGTTAGACTGCAAGGCGTGTTAACATGGGCACGATGTACAAATGCTGAAGGAGAAAGTGAAAATCCAAAATCGGGAAGAAGAAAAATATGTGATAAAACATGAGAGGGCTCTAAATAATCTCCTTCCCATCTTGCTCTTCAGAGATAACTTCAGAAACATTCCAGTATATGTGCAGGGGCCCGGTAACGCTGAGTCTGCTGAGCCACTTGCTTTGCTGTATCCTAGGACACTTTCAGATCTGGCTTCAGTCTGGCACCATTCAACGTGGTGTGAGAGCAAAGATGTGTATGGATGAATCTGAGGCCAGACTCCCAGTTTGCAATCATCTGAAATTGTTGCATGAGACTTAAAAATGCTCTTGTACTCCTGACTATGGACACCAACCACAAGAGATTTAGTGGAGTGGCACTGGAAGAGCAGAGCAACCACTTGTACATGTGCCAGAACCTTGGATGGAGCTGTGTGGGACCAAACACAGGCTGCAGTGGTAGAAGCTACTGTTCCATTAAAATACAAATAACAACAAACTAACAAAGCAAAAATATTCCCAAGATAAGACCTTAGTAGTAAAAGAAGAAAACCAGACAACACGGCAGTAAGATTCAATCAGAATCCAGAAAACAGTGACCAATGAGAACTGAGATTAATCCTTCTCCAGTGCAGCTAAGTTGTGTTGCTCATATACCTACACAGCATAAAGAGAAGACCATAAGGAAGCAGAGGTGTGAAAAAAATTGAGCAATCTATTTAAAATGACTAAGTTTTTTTTTTTTTTTTTTAAGAACACTCTTAAAAGATTTAATTAAAGATTGCAAATTGTAACATTTACATCCTATTATTTTTCCCTTACCCAGGGGGTAGGGATCATAAGGAAAATCAGGTAAGCTAAAATAACCAAGAAAAAGATACATTTTCTTTACACATCTAAGTGTGGCATGAGTTAATTAGCTAGATCTCTATATTTACAATGTTCAAAGAGAAGGCATGGCAGATACTGCTTTTAAAAAACTGTATGTAAAAGAGCTTCATAATAAAACATTTTCTTAAAAGATTAAAACAATTAATGTGTAGAACTCAATGTTATTGAAATGCAAAAGAGTAATACAGCTATGTTAACATGGACATTAGAATGAGGCTGAAATAATTATTGAAAACTTCCTTCAGGTAACTTCAGAGAAAAATCTATCAACCTATTCTAATAAATGTCTTATAAATGTATGTTAAAATGACATATTGGGTGGGCCACCAATGCATTGCCTAGACTTTTTTATTCAAATATTTTCTATTATTATTATTTTAATTATCATTACATTGATCCTGCATGGCTTAATATGCGTTATTTATCATTACTTGTTTACCATTAGCAAAAATACTCTCCTACTTTCTTCACATTATATTAGAGCACATGTTTATACTTGTTTGGCGAAAGTATCTGTAAACATAATCCTAACATAGCATTTTGTGAGAGCCACAAATTAATTGTCTCTCTAGTCCAAATATACACTTCATTGTTCTGTAATAATGTTGGTAGATGTTAAGCTTTGTCAGTAGAGGGCACTAAAAGGACGCCGAAGGAAGAAAGGGTTTCATTTCCTGGTACTGGTGAGTTCCCAAAGACAGGCTCCTGCGGTACACGCAATTTCTGCAACACCTGGCTAAAGCAGTGTGCATGGCTTCTGTAAGCGTGCTTTTAACATGGCTGGTGACCAGCAGCACATAGTAACTCCCAGGAGAGCTCATGACCTCCATGGCCTTTTTGCTATTCAGCAAGCCATGGATGCACCTTCCTCAGTGAGGTTTGGATCTCTGCCCCGAGTAAGGAGAGATTTCCAGTTCATGATTGTTCCTTCAACATTATTTTTTGAGCACGCTATCTCAGCCTAAGTGGTAATAGTTTCTTCCTGTATATGCTGTTCTTGTATTTTTAGAGTCTTTATTATTACTAGCAAATTATCCATGACTAGCAATCCCATATGTTGTAATTAATAATTTTTTATTTTATTTTATTTTTTGAGATGGAGTCTTGCTCTGTGGCCAGACTGGAGTGCAGTGGCGTGATCTTTGCTCACTGAAACCTCTGCCTCCTGGGTTCAAGCGATTCCCCCGCCTCAGCCTCCTGAGCAGCTGGGACTACAGGCACACACCACCATGCCAGGCTAATTTTTTGTATTTTAGTAGAGACGGGGTTTCACCTTGTTGGCTGGGATGGTCTTGATCTTCTGACCTTGTGACCTACCTGCCTCGGCCTCCCAGAGTGCTGGGATTGCAGGCGTGAGCCACAGCTCCCGGCCTGTGATTAATAATTATTTATGGTAAACTTTTCCAGTTCAAATTGCTATGAAATTTCTGCCCTGGAAATGGTCCCAGGAGACAGACCTCCAATTATGACATTTGGGGGATATTTTGGTTTACTCCTGTGCTTCATTGCAGTGCTGAGCTTCTTACTAATGGGAAATGGGATACTAGGAATCCAGGGCATGTGTGGTATCACTATTAATTAATCAAACTATTGCCTGTGGTATGTTGTGACAAAGTGCCAACTGAAGCAAATTCTTTAAGAGCCCAAGTGATTCTGCCCTTGACCCTATGGCAATAATGATTATTATAAGGAGCATGGTGGGGGATAGATTTTTTCTGAGTGCCCTTGAGCACTTACAGAGAAAAAAAAAATAAGCTCTCAGTTCAATTCACAGCCTAAGGGCCAGAGAGCTACCATGAGAACCATAAAAGAATATTTAGTGTAGCCACAGGACTGATATTGCTAAATTTGCACAATATTTACTTTGTGGGTTGAGTAAATTACAACAGCAGTGAAATTGACCATTTCTCATGTGAAATTTAGGGTACCAATTGAGAAAGAATGAGATCTTGACACTTGGAATGGGGACATATATTTGAACCAAATGAAATTGACAACACTGAATGTGCAAGCCACTCTGAGGCCTCCGTACCAGTAGAAGTAACTTGCTCTCCCATGCCTGAAGAGACTAGCCTTCCTTTACCTGCAAATCTTGTAATAACCTTGCCTGTAGGAGATGCCTTGCTAGGGATCTTATGCCCAAAGTAATTCGTGTGAAGTATAGCATGCTCAAGAGGAACAGGTATACACTATACAGTAAAAAGACTACATGGCAAAAGAACTGCAAGACCATGCTAATATATAACCAATAGAAACATGATGGGGTGGGACATGTGTGGGAGTGGATTCAACAGGAGTTAGGCCAATAAGCAGAGAATATAACACTAGATAAGGCTGAATTCCTTGCTATAGGAAACTAACTAGAGATTTCAGATTTGATATGTTAGCTTGTAAAGCTGCAGGTGATTCTAACAACTTACTTGGTTGACTGACTGAAACTTGGACACCAAGATTCCAGACATTTTACTAGGTGGAGATACCAGAGCCTACTGGTGAAGATAAACCAGTCCAGCATTATAAAACATGGCACTAAGAAATTCATTCGTGAAGAAAGTTGAGCAGCTTTGCAGACCAGGGACTGTAAGGGATTCTGCCATTGGGATGGATTCCCTGATTTCAACAGAGATAATGGGCTCTGGGGTAACAGAAATCAGAAGATAGCATACAATCACCAAGAACAAAGTGAGCATATCTAACTGGCAGGGATGACTAGTAATCAAAACACCCTGGCCTGTAGAGATCTTTGGCAGTGGCTACTGAACACTGTGTTCCCAGGAATGAAATACATGAGTTGCCTATCAGAGTTCTTGTTTTATCTACCCAGTAGGAAAAAGAAAACCCTCTAGATATGCAGCTAATACCCTGCCATAAATGGAAACAACTTCTCATCTATTTCCTAAGTCAATCCACAGACGCAGAGTCCCCTGACCGAAGGAGAAACTGGGTCCATTTGTGAACAGCTGCACCATGGCTACAAGTACATATGGTAAATCTTTCAAGACTAAGAAGTTTGTCTATTTTCTCTTTGCTTGTTATATGCATGTTTTTATTTGCATAACTAACCATTTTTATGTCTCCTTCTTCCTGTTTTTATTTTATATACAAGTGGCAGATGGTTAACTTTACAATTTAGTCTTTAGTTCACAGAGCATTTAGTCGATCTGTGGTGGAATTTGAGAGGATTAATATAGCCAGTAACGGATACAATGACTGTTGGGACTGTGTCACCTCATTTTGGAAAAGGATGAAAATACATTCACTTTCAGGAAGAACATTTATAAATTATTAGGTGGAAATACAGAGTTGTTTCGTTTTTGAATAAAAGTTCAAGATTGAATAGCAGAGTGAATATGGAAACTGAGTAATCCAAGGCATGTACTGTCCTAGTCATCACTTTATTGCCTCTTCGGTTGAAAATTCACAACTTACTGCTTTATTTCTGACAGTGGGGCTAGACCCTGTAAACGTTCCTTCTTTGCCAGTCAAGATGTTAAGCTTTGTTAGTAGAAGCTGCTAAGGGAAAATTGAAGGATGAATGGGTTTCTCTCCCAGGTTCTGATATGCTTCTTGATATTGGCTCCTACAACACAGCTTATTTCTACAAAGCCTGTCCTAGCCACATCCACAGCTTTTGCAGGGCCAGCTCCAGGCATCCAGCGAATGCTGACTGAAACCCCAGCAGGTGCCTTCATGGCAGGGTACTGCTGGTATGACACCTATCTGTGGATGGCTTCCCCTGATATCCTCCTGAGTACTTTGCAGCCTCAGCAAACCCTGCCATGCAGATTTTCATGGCTATGCCCTCTCCAGTGAATGTGGATCTATATGGTGTGTGGAGCCTGGTTCCAGACCCTCTTGCTTCCATTATGTACCAGTTCAGCCTTAGGGGTAGTGGCCTCTATAATCTGCTATTACTATATTATTTACAGTTCTGTTTATTCTTTGCTAGCAAATCTCCTCTTACAGTTAATAATTTTTGATATTAAGATTACTGTCTGGTAATCTTAACCTGATGTTTATCTTCTGGATCCTGACTGATATGCCTCTTACAATTTTGATATTTTTAGTTTGAGAAAAAAAGAAAGTACTAAAATTAAGGTCTGATTTATTGTTAGTCACCCAGGAATTATTAATTTTTTAGTTTTCTATCATTTATAACTCATCTATTATTGAAATTACTAAAGCAAATTGGATATAATAAAATTATTTTGAATGTTATTTAAATAAAACTAATGCAAATAAACTTATTAAAACTTAGGAATACAAAAATGCCTGTATACAATGTATGTGCATGGTTCAATGTTATGCTATTTATTGATTAAAAATATTGAATATACTAAGAGGTTACTAAAGTCAAAATCCAGGACAAAATCTTGATTTCCAGCAAGTCCCTTGCCTTACTGGATAATTTTTTGAAAACAAAAATGTTTTCTCATCACTTTAAATCATCAAGACAGTGTCAACTGAGAATTCTCCAAGAATTGAAGCTTTACTCCCTACATCTGAAGAGAGGAAACAAAGACCTAACCCTCCCTTTAATTTTAGGAATAAGATGAGATTCTCTTTACTCCAATGACTCTTCCAAAAGTCTTTCTCACAAATCTCCTTTTTCTAGTTTTGGTCATTTTTGTAAAATATTGGTTTTATGTTTCTAATTGTTTTGTGTATGTATCTCGTTTGGAATTATTAGATAAGGAGTCCAAGATTAGTAAAACTACATATAGTTTGATAACTTATATTTTAGTCTGACATCTCATTTTTATATTTGCATCTTCTGTTGCATCTTGGTGCGTTGGTTGGAATATCAAATTTGATATGTATACACACACACACACACACACACACACACACATATATATATATACCTATATATATGTATTACATATATTTTCTGTTTTCTTTAATAAAAATGTTTTGATAGGTAATATGAAGGTATTTGAAGATTTTAAATTATTGATTGTTTCAGGCAATGTTCGCTTAATGAGAAAGTTAGAACATTTTAATTACGTCTTATTTATTTTTCTTCTGAAAAATTACTTTCAATCACTCATTTGTCATTTTATCAACTGCCTAATTTGGCACGGCCTCAAAGCCTCCACAGGTAATCATACTGAGAAAATATGTAAAAGTAGGAACTTAGTTAACAAAAGAAATTATTTATTTTCTGCTTCTAAATTCAAAATCATTTTTACTTTTCTACTTATGTCTATCTTCCTACCGAAATTACCATTTAAAATATTTGAACAATGAATTTTCATTTCATGTAAGCAATTATAGTGCTTATTATTGTCACTTGAAAATATTTCTACTAAGTGCATGCATGCTCATGAGAGAGAAATAAAAAATGTTTACTTTGTTCTTAAATAAGAAGATTTAAGCACACTATGTTTTCATTTTCTCGTGTTTCCTATTACAGTTAATTCTCTATTAATGAAATAAATGTTATTCTTCATGGAGACAGAACAGATCAAAAGTGCAAAACTATTCTGTAAAGCGCTCTTCTTATGTATTAACAGTTATTATATTGAATCATAAGAAAATAACAGCACAATATTATGTTATTTATAAGCACCCTTATTTTTAGCCTAACAAATGAAAATTCTGATTAGAGACGTTTAAGAAAATTTGTTATAGCCATTGTCTTATAGAAGCCAGATAGATATTAGAAGCTTACAGAGAAAATTCAAAAGCACACAAAAATGCTAATTAAAGCCTATAATAAAACTTCTTTGATCGTAGCCTGGCTAGATAAGCACAAAATAAAAACTCTTCATTATTTTCCTATGTCTCCAAAATCATTATTTATTATTTTAAATACAAATTACTACATACTTTGAAGATTTAAACAGAAGGATAAACCAAGAAAGAAATAGCAAATACTTTTAAATTTAATTTTAGAGATTAGTTATTTCTGTATATTTAATGAGTATTTTCACTTGTTTCTGTAATTAAAAATTTTCTGTTAATGCAAAACATGTGCTCAATGTTAGTTCATTCATTAATCCATTTATTTACTATTATATCCATTTATCTATGAATTTTTAAAGGTTCATACTATTCTAGGGTCTGGGGAAAATAAAATGATTTTAGAATTCTGACATATAAAGTATTAACATTTTAATGATAAAGTTCTTCACTTTAAAACAAACCAAAAAATGTACTAACATGTAATTATAACTTTTCCAAACAAAATGCCAAACATTCTTGGAGATTCAGAGAAAAATTAAAGTCACTGTTAGGAAGGCAAGGAGAAAGGATAAATAGCACTGAATGAGTTTACATCTGAACTTCTTGAGGAACAAGTAGAATTCCAGTACATAATGAAGAAATAAGAATGGAAAAAATGTTAGAGGTACTGGATTTGCTATATTTGAAATATACAATTGAAAGCACAAGTAAAGCTATGTAGGAAATAAAGCTGGGGAAATTGGGCATGGGTATCAAAGGACTGCTATAATGTGCCAAGGATTTCAACAGGCCAGCATTTTAAAATTTGGTATATTAAAGAACACTTTTATGATCTCCTCCCTAAAAAACATTCAAATGTTTATACAAGGTTTATAAAGACACAACACATATTAGCATGATCTGCTCTTTACTGCCATGACAATGATGCATGGCAAAAGAAACCCTAAAAGTTAAGTGGTAGAAAACATAAACATGTGCAAAGGTCCTGGGGTAAATAAAATAAAACATAAGCATGTGTCCTTCAACTGTTTTGAGTCAAAGGAGGGTTTGGCAGCTCCAGCCTTGGCAACAATAACATAATGGTCTCATATAATGTATCTGCTTGGGTCAAACATGTAAACATTCTGTTACCCAAAGCACATCACTTAACTGACACCAGCATCTAGGAGCAGGAAGGTCATAGCTCCCACACCCTAAAGTGGGACAATGTAGAGTCATAAGACAAAGAGTGTGGATACTGGGAGAAGTGAAGTGTTCGGGCCAAATGAAACAATTTATTACATTTAATGAAGAGTTAGAAAAACTCCCTAAGGAAAAAAAGTTGTTAAATTGTGTTGAAATCACTTATTTAGTTTTAAGACTAATGACATTACTATTTTAATAGAAATAAAACATTTTTTAGAAAAAAGTAAACCCCACATCTAAAACTCTTAGAAGGTATTGGCTTTTAATACATGCAGATTGACCTAGACATTAAACTATGTATGGATACAAATATTATTAAATACATATAAAAATATAGTTACAAATAATTTAATAAAAGTGCAATTTGAGTAAAACATATTAAATTTATTTTACTTAATTTGAAAAGTTAAAGGAAATCAAAGTAAATAGAATGGCTGAATAAATATCTTTCACAAAGAATAATATTAAAGGTCTATTTATTTATAAGTAAACAGTTTGAAAACTACTAGAGGTTCGAGGATTATGTGGTTTAAATTACACATTTTATCCTCATTCATTATATGCGTTGACAATCTACTATAAAAAATATGAAAGATTATGATCATTCACCTATGTCTTCCCACCCACCCTTTTTCCTAATTTTGACTTCTGCTACTCATGTTACTACTTTTATTGTTTCAGGGATTACTAACATTTACGATCATAAAATTATTATGGTCTATAATTCCCACAGTTGTTTAGCATTAGTTCCATATTAATAGGGATTCTAAGCAAGCTTTGTACTAAGATATAATATACATGCAGAAAAGTACACATATAGTAAACGTTAAGCTCGCTAACATTTTATAAATGAAGACATCCTTATATCTACACAGAACATTACTAGCACACCAAACAGCTCCCCACCTATTTGGTTCCATCCCTATTCCAGGGAAAGTAGCACCCTGATTTCTAAGCTAATACCAATTTAATGCTTTACAAATTTTAATAAGCGGGTTGACTGGAGATTTTATTGTCAATATTTTTAATAAAAGGCTATTGCTGTTGAATTATCTAAGTTATTTCATGTGTGAAAATATGTGTCACTGCTTTAATGTCTTCTGGCATCAAATATTCTATTGATAATTTTCCTTTCTACCAATTATATTATTCGTCTTTTGGTTGTTCATATTTCATTGTCAAGTAGCATTTTTTCCCCAAAAATTCTCATGGCTATTTGAGTTCCTGAATATATGCATTTATCCTTGAATGCATACTTGGCTAGGTATTTCATTCTTACGTTGTACCCTTTCTTTCTTTCAGAAATGTGCAGGCATTGTACCATTGTCTTCTGTCATTTAATGTTGCTTAATACATAAATAAAGGCATTTGTGTCATCAGAGTCCTCCAAGAAAAAGACACAAAGACAGACTTAGAAATGCCAGATATTGATTGAGGGTAACCCTCATGAAATAGAAAAGACAGGTGGCCATCAGAATTATACAGGGAAAAGTATCAGAACAAGACATGGGCCAGACACACATGAAAGCAGACGGGGAAGGAAGGAGAAGTGAGTATGAAGGGGCTGGAACTAAGGTGTGGTTTTGAGGACATCTCAGCCATCCCAGTGAGGAGCTCTGGTTCAAAGACTGCCCATAGAGGAGCCCTGGGCTGGGAGAAGATGGCTAGTCATGAGCATATCAGACATATCCAGTAGATTACTGAGGTGGCCACACTGGGAAATGTGTGATTTTGTGCCAAATGCTGTCACAGGTCTTCAAAACAGTACAACTGTAAGTTGTCAGTTAACTTCATTCCTCATAGCTGAGTGGAAAATGTTTTCTTGAAGGCACACCCTCATGGTTGCCAGATATTATCCTTTTTCCTTTCTACATTCCCAGAAATTCTTCCCTCTCTTTTTTTAAAATTTATTTTAGAGACACGGTCGCACTCTGTCACCAAGGCCGGAGTATAGTGGCTCATGATCATGACTCACTGTTACCTTAAACTCCTGGGTTCAAGCAATCCTCCCACCTCAGACTCCCCAACAGGACTACAGACATGCACCACCATGCCCAGTTATTATTATTTTTTCTTTCTTTATTTTAATTTTTTATTCTTTTGTAGAGATAGGGGTCTCAGTATGTTGTCCATGCTGGTCTCAAACTCTAAAACTCCCAGCCTCAAGTAATCTTGGCCTCCCAAAGCACTGTGATTACAGGTGTGAACCATAGCACCTGGTCCCAAAATTCTTTATCCTTGAAATTAAACAATCTCAGTATAAATCATTTTGTATTATTATGTTATTTATTTA
This sequence comes from Piliocolobus tephrosceles, assembly GCF_002776525.5. Classification (NCBI taxonomy): domain Eukaryota; kingdom Metazoa; phylum Chordata; class Mammalia; order Primates; family Cercopithecidae; genus Piliocolobus; species Piliocolobus tephrosceles. Next base: position 145,827,309 of record NC_045435.1, on the reverse strand, counting down.
TGGACCACTCAATTTTTTTTTAATTCTGCAGATCTATTTCTTTATTACAGGATGTCATTTTGGTATTCCATCATGATTTTTTCTCTTTTAATATGGTAACTTAGGTACTAACCTTTCATCTGAGTATCTTCTCAAATATTATCCACCTACTTTTATTCGGGGGAGCATATCCCATTTCTATGGGACAATACTCTCAAGCTATTGATCTAACTTCTGATTCAATATGATACTCTAGATGATGTGATCTGTGGATGAAATTCCTGTCTAAAAATGCTGCACACATAGATAAAATCTTCTATTGTAACTAGTTTTTCTATGACTTTTCTTACATGCAGTATACAAATCTATTGCAGGAAATTGATTTTTTTTATTTTGTTGCTATTTATGAATAATTGCTTTTAAAATAAAAGTATTCTTTATTTTCTTTCCTTCTGAGATAATTTCATTACGTGGCATCAGTTAGCATTTGTACTGTTTAATAAAATTTAATTCACTATACATCAATTTTTAAAAAATAATTATAAAAATATTAAGCATTTTTAATTCAACGTATATACATATATATGCACACTATGTTTAAAAATTCTTGTATCATGGAGGTGATATTCACTATATTATATCTACTAATGACAAATGAACTTTTTTGAGGAATATATTTTTTAAAACGCTTCTGTAAATGACTAAAGTCTTTAGGAATAAAAGCTGGAAATTGGAGTTTACATTTGAAAATAAAGAATTTGAAGTAGAGAATGTAGAAATTCAGAGCAGAAACTTAGCCATGAGATGAAGACTAGATTGAGAATGGGATGTTCATATAAGGTAAAAAAAAAAAAAAAAAAAAAAAAAAAAAAAAAGTACATGTTTAATAATTATTTAGAGGGGGAAGGGAGGGAAGGAAGAGGAGACAAGGGTTGAAAACCAACTGCTGAGTATCTTGCTCACTACCTGGGTGGCAAGATCATCTGTAGCCCAAACCTCAGCATCACGCAAGATAACCTGCACATGTAACCCTTGAATCTAAAATAAAAGTTGAAACTATTTATAAAAAATAAATACACATTTTTTGAAAGAAAAAATTATTCATGACTTATTAAAAATTGGGCTTCTTGAATTATAAAATTTCTTACAAAAATAGAAAAAATACTAATCGACTATAGTATTTATCAAAAAATTGATTTAAACATATAGAGACATAAAACTCTAATAAGAGCTCTCCTTGTCAGAGAATAATGCTGACAAATGCTTTACAAATACTTGAGACTTTCTTGCTCAAAAAGTGTTGAGGAGAAATTTCATTCCTCCTCTATTTTCTGACCCATTAGGATTAAAGGCATTGGTACTTTGCCTGTAATAAAATCAAAAATACATTCCTGTACTGCACACCCTCTTTGTGATGCAGTCAAAATAAAGTGGTATTTCTATCATTCCCCATCCTGTTCTATATGTCATGGCACATGAAACAGGATGGGTTAACTAGAAAATGACTAGTATTGGTATCTGTGGAGTTTTAAAAATATGGCCTCACGATTCTCTGATGCTCCTCTCATTGCGAGAAGCTGTGCCTTTCCTCCCTTGCATCTGTGCTCTGTGACTGACTGACCAAAAAGACACGGCTGAAATGACCTAATGTCACTCTCCAGGCCCAAACCTTAATAAGTTAGGAACTTCCACTTCTCATCTCTTAGGACGTTCGCCCTTGGAACTCAGCTACCATGCTGTAAGAAAGCCCAAGCATCCACAAGGAGAGGCTCTCTGAGAGAAAGTGACAGCATTATCTTGTCAGCTATGTGAGTTATGAGAAATGAACTGTCCATCTTCAGCTAAGCCACACCAGGGACTCTGAATGAACACAGCCATTTTGCATCAGCTGCGCTTGCAGAATCCTTTCTGAATTGCAGATTTACTGGCAAAATGATCATTTTTATTTTATATCAATACATTTTGAGGTGGTTTGTTACATAGCAATACATAACTGAACTGTAATTTGATACCTGGAGGTATGTTGCTTCCATAATAAAAACCTAAAATACATGGTGTTGGATTTGGAAGTAGATGGCAGGCTGAAGCTCAAAAGGCTTTGAGGGGAGTATTAGTGGGAGTCTAATATTTTTAGATGGAGAAGAGGTTATTGGTCAGGTCAAAAATGATGATAAGGAAGATGTTATTGGAAACTGGAAGAAATTGAGAGAAAAGTTAATAACACTATCACTGACAGTAAGGTATAAGTAGGAAATATTCCTAATGAATGCAAGATCGTGCTAAGGAGTTTTACAAGAACACTGAAAAAGCAAACTGGCTTCTTCTCACTGTCTATGATAAAATGAGAAATGAGAGAACAAGGATCTGCTTGTATTTCTACACCTATACCCCAGGGAAGAAAGGCCAGTATGTGATTTTCACAGGTCTGCACATGGGAAATCATGCAGTATCATTCCTGAGAGGATGAAGCTGTGTGCTTAGAGAAGCAGCAGAAGCAGACAGACTTGATAGAAAGTGTCCCCTGTGATAGGAAAATAAAAACTATGGGCACCAGGAACCACATTTCTGTCTAGATACCCCTAAATGTCAGGACTTTGATAAAGTGGCTTGGAGTCCTTATGGCCTTGACAGGAAGAGTAATAATACCCCTAGCCCATAATAACATAGGGACAGTGGAGTTGTCATTTATAATTCATGTGAACTTGAACAAGGATCATAATAATGTTGACCGATGGCCATTAAAAAACTGTAACATTTTCCCCACAAAGTTTTAAGCTACTAGGAACTCACAGGCTAGGGAAATACCTAGAGTGTGTTGTGGGGAGAGGTGGTGGTAGTGGTGGTATATTTTGGGAAAAGACTGTCCACAAAACCCGACTGAAATAGAATTTTCTCCTAGCTTTTCAGGAAGTTGAGTTCAAGATACATTGAATATATTATGACCAATAAAATAGCACATGATTTGCAACCTTGCATCATGGACAAAATATATGTATCCATAGCAACTCCCAGAAAACAGAGGAAGTGATCATTGAAGTTGACTATTGTTCTGGGAAGAATGAGACCAACTCAAATACTTTAAGAAAATGCAAGAACTTTAAGTGTATGAGTCATCATTTAATGAACACAATTTTTTTCAAATATTTTATCAATTTAGTGTTTAGGAAAAGGAAGCATTTGGGATAGGGGAAGATTTTCCTCCAGTTCATTGGAGGAAAACACATTAAATTTATGTGCAAAATTGGAAATTGATTTAATTGTTGACTGCTTAACTACTCTCTAGCTGTCATTCTAAGAATGATCATTTTAACAACAGTAAGTAGAGGATCTTAAGGTTTCTATTTTTATTTGAATAGTCCACATTTGAAGCTCCCATCCGGGACGGAGAGGCTTGCCATGTGTGCATGAGTGTAAATGACATGAGCAATCTATTCACAAGAGAAGAAATGTCACATGATTAGTAAGCATATGAAAAACTGTTCAACCTTCTTAACAATCAAAGAAATATACCCCAAATAAAGAAAACTATATTTTAAGTCGCAAATAAATAAAGATGAAAATAAAAGTATCACATACAATGATACTGATAGAGTAGAAAAACAGGCAAATACAGAAAATACAGTTAGGCAAAAACTCCCTGGAAAAAAAAAAAAGGCATTATTTTTCAAAAGTTTTAACACTTGCATCCTATTTAAGCCAAAAATTTTTATTCTAATACTCTATATTAAGGATGCAATTAGAGTTATGCACAACTTCTTCATGGATATTTATCATAGTGATTTCTGTAATGAGGAAAAATAGGAAGCAAAAACTTCCAATCTACTTGTTCAAAATTAGGGGACTACTTAAATAAAGTATGGTGTTCTTAACAGAACACTAAGCAGCCAAGGAAAACATCAATGTGACTATGTCAATTGACATGGGAAAATGCTCATAATAAATTTTTAAGTGAAGCAGCAAACCACAAGATAGTATGCACAGTGTTAAGCTACTGTTATGGCATATACCTATATATATATATATATAGGTGTATATATATATATATATATATATATATATATATATATATATGAATACATCTATATGTACACACACTGTGAAAGTTGAGTAGATGACTTGAGGAAAGGGCCGAAGGTTTGGAATACTCCTGTAGTCCATGGGAAAGGGAGCAGACCAGGTATGGATATTGTAAATCACTTCTTAAAGTATCAGTTATAATTATTAGAATGTTGTAGTGACAGCAGTCAACTGCATTAAGCAATGTTCTCCAGCTTGTCTCAAAGTCTTGCTGTAAAGACTCAGAAACAGGGATAACTAGATTTATCCAGAGAGAATGGGATTTGTAGGAAATGTGTGGCTGAGTGACAAGTGCTCACATAGGCTGATGATTAATTTAAGTGGTAAACCTGATTTAGTGGAAATGGAAATAATCCCTCGTGTGCCCATAGAGAATAAATGCTAACTTAGAAGTAGGCAATCATCCTGGGCTTGCCGCCGACCTTGAAGCATGGCTAGGATACCAATAGAAGGATGGAGTGTAAGGAGACCTGAAGCCAGCAAGGGTGGGTACATCTTGATTGGGGTCTTTGTAAAGGCCAGAAGCCAAACATTCCCACTGGCAGGGAGTGAGGGCTGCTACTGTAAGGAAGTGGGGGCTGCTACCGTAAGAATGAACAGATTGGAGCCTGGTTGTAGAATGCGTAGAATATCAGGCCAAAGAACTGAGATCCTGGTAAACCCCTTGTCAAAAATGTCCAGGATTAAATGTCAGTTCTTGAGATATTTTAAAAAACAAGAGTTCCAGGGTTGTGCTAGAGATTTTAGAAATATAAAATAGTAAATGTGAAGTCAGGCAACATTTTATTGAGTATAAATACTAGGACTCACAGTGCAATACATGGGCCTATTATAAATGGGCTACCCAAACAGTTTCAATAATATGGCTTCTGAGGTACATGAGCTTGAAGTTAATGAAATCTTAGAGAAAATGAGATTTTGTTGAATCCTAATGCTCATAAATAATAAGGTTCTACTTGGACTAAAATTTTTACAAAAATAAATAAGTTACTGTCTTTTCTAGTAGTATTCAAGACACATTTAAGAGATAAAAAGCACCAAAATTTCTCACAAAGTAATGAATGAAAATGCTTACCTCGTGGGAAAGTATAAAATACATTTTAAATAGATAGATCAAAGTAGGTATAGATATACATACATAACCTTCCATGAGCATATGAGATGCTGGCAAAAAACCAAAGCAAAGGAATGCAAGTTCACTGACCAGGTTCCACGTGCCAGTGTGTGTGCTGGATGTTCTCAGAGAGATGAAATAACACATATTTGTCATATGGCTAGTAATCAGCTGATATAAGGTTTAAACGTTAATCTAAATGGTTGCAAAATAGCGTATTATTACACCCACACTGAACCATTTCTCTGTAAGTTCTATTTATACTGTGCTAAGACGTGGGACACCAAAATAGAAACTGACACATTTAATTTTGCCAGCTATAGCTACTAATAGAACAATAGGGGCGTGTACACTTTGCATCAGTTTGGCTACAAACCTCAGAAAGGATTCTCTGACAAAAATAAAACCAAGTCAGCAGAGTTCTTGTGCCCATAAAGTGAAGACCCAAAAGAAGATGAAATCGATTATCAAGAACGGTACACTTCTTGGAAATCTTGGAATGAATACAAAGTAATATGTTAAATCATCTGGTGACTATATATTTTCTGTTACCAATGAGTGAGCTACAGCCTGGAGAGGCAAAGTGATTTACTCAAGTAACAGAGTAAGTTAGTGGACAGATTGGGCTTCTGTACAGGCCAAGTTTCATGTGATCTAGTATCCTACTCCCTTTCCATTGTGCCACATCAGGGTTTTTCATGACAGGATAAAAGTTAAAATGCGATTTCTATGGTAAAGTATAGCCCTAATACAAAAGAAAAGCACCAAACATGACAAGTTTCCTTTTGGAACTCAAAATGCCCTTGGATTGACAATGAAGATAGAGATGAATGTCTGTGTTCTTTTCCCAGGATGATTTCTTTGATCCCTGAGTGATGGAGGGCTTGGAGTACTCCTAACATTAGTCAACGTGTTTTGAGCACCTGCCATTTGCCAGTCACTGCTAAGTATTTCACACTCATTATTTCACTTCATTCTTCTAGTTATCATATGTGCAATTATTTTTATTCCCATTTGAAATGTGAAGAACCCAAAACAGACAGAAGCAATTAGTCCAAGATTGCTTAGATATTAAGAGTTAAAATATGAATCCCTGCAGTTTGAGACAAGAGTCCTTGCACCTCATGGCTATGCTAACCCAATTCCCTCCTTCCCACAGTATTGAGTTTCGTTGTACAATATTTTAACTCAAGATTTAATCCAAAACCAGGGAAGGCTATCTCTTGAGTTTTGAGAACCCCCCCAGGAAGATCAGCAACTTCTTTGCTGTCACTGGCCAAATGAAACACAGGCAGAGATGAGAAAAATACACATTGAAAATAGGATATATTGATGACTGGGGTAGAGAATAAAGAAAAAGAATAAAGGCTTTAACCTATATTTAAACTCTGAAGGGGTTTTAACTGATCTTCAATATCCCCACTAGCTACAAGATTAAAGAAAACTCATATTGCTTTCTGTGTTTTCCCACAGCAGTTGTACAAACCTCTCTGATCACTGTGAAAGGACTCATTGCTAGCATTGGGGACATTTTTTTTAAATACATGTTTGTCTTCCCTAATAAACTGTGAGTTTATCAGTGAAAAAAGAACAAGTTCTCACATACGTCCCTCACTCCCCAAGGCTAGCAAATTATTTTTATATGTTACATACTGTACATAAAATATATATGAGTAAATTTCTCATGTTGCTGGCTTTTATACAACTGAAGTCAAGACTGATGTTCCTGTTAAATTTAAATAAAACTTTAAAACCATATAATTCAATTAATCATGTTAATATAATAAGATGGATATTAGTATTTTCTCAAGATACTGAAGTTGTACAAATCTCTCTGATCACTGCGAAAGGACTCATTACTAGCATTGGGGCCATTTTTTTTTTTTTTTAAATACATGTCTGTCTTCCGTGATAAACTGTGAGATTCTAGAGGGCAAGGGCCATATCTAATCATGGTTGGCTCGCCAGTGCTTATGATTTTGCCTGAAACATAGTAATTTTTCAGTAAATGTTTAAAAACAAAACACCCTAAGAATAAAATTATAGAGCCACAAAGTAAACATCTGCTTCACATGCTACTCAAGTCCTCCATGCTGCCCCAGGATGCCCTAGAGATGATACTATTTGACAATTTTGAAAAACTTGTGTTCTCAAGCTATCTCTGTTTTTCTCCAAACGGGTATGGGAAATTATCTTCAATATTAACTTTTAAGTAGTTTGTATGAATTTTGATGGTCTGGAGAACCAACATAATGTTATGAACCATCTGAATGATCAACAAAATTACAATTGAGTCCTATTTTGCAACTCAGTGACTCGCATTTGGGTTAGTGCTTGTGGACACGTAAATACTATGTCAAAGCCATGCAAAAACAATGGTGAAATAAAAATCTTATGATAGCACAACCCCCTGGCTGTGGCAGGAAAACTGAATCCTCTAATAGCCCATTATCAGAATGGCAAACTATGCCTTACTATAGTTGAGGGGGGTGATTTTACACTGAAAGGGAAAATCTCATCTTGAGAAAACACTAATATCCATCCTATTAACATGATTAATTGAATTATATGGCTTTAAAGTTTTATTTAAATTTAATAGGAAAATCAGTCTTGACTTTAGTTGTATAAAAGCCAGCAGCATGAGAAATTTATTCACTTCTATATTACATGTATAGTATATAATATATAAAATATATAAAAATCACATTATAAAAATAATTTGCCAGCCTTGGGGAGTGAGGGATGTATGCGAGAATTTGTTCTCTTTTCCTTTGAAAAGTGTCCATGTATTATTCAAGTTGGAGACAGATTGGTCCAGCTCTGAGGGAAAATGCATTTATGCCACTGCAGTTGCCATCACCTCCATGATGGATTCCAGCAGATGCATCTGTGAAAACCTTCTCTCCTCCTACCTATGGCATCCTGTGTAGAGTGCCATCACTCTCTCCTTTCACATTCACTAAAATTCACCGAGTGTGTCTCCTGCTATCAAAGACTACTTGAAAAAAAGGAGGATGTTTTATTACTTGTTCACTATAATCTACTTTGTTGATTCTTGTCACATTGCTCTGCTTTAGAGGAAGACTAATGACATTCTTCTGCACGTAGTATTTTGATGTTTAAGCTCCATTTGTAAAATACAGCTATTTCTTCTATTTCGCTAACTGTAAATGTTTCATTCAGTAGTTTATAACCACATGATTTTGGCAGACATTTTTTTGCTGGGATGTTTAGTGATGTTAGTGATGTTCTTAGTGATGTTTCCAATTCTTCATTTTTTAGAATTATGAATTTCTATTACATTCAACATAAAAATGACAACAGGCAATAGTGGCACGAAAATGAGTCAAAAGTTGTCTCTTTCCCTACGCATAACTAGAAAGAAAAATGGTTCCAATCAAAAGCACTAGCAAATAAAGAATTGTTATGGGAGATAAATTGTACCACCTAGTAAATATGAATCATATTCTGTGCCACGAAGTAGACTACCTGTGAGTCTATTGTCTGAAATCAAAAAAGAGTCTCTGAACTTGAGTGAATTAACTAAAAGCAGATTTTCTCCAGAGAATCCAGTGACTACTGCTGTAACTGAAGAGAATGCTGAAGAATGGTCAATGTTTTACTAAAGCTTATTGCAACTTGCCACAACGACTTTACATTGACCCAGTATTATTAGAGAATCTAAGGAGTTTAGAAGATTAAAACTGCTGACATGGTTAAAATTAAACTGTTTCAATAATTTTAAAATGTAAATTTTTTTATAAGGAGATGTGGGGGCCAAGATAAGTATTCACTTTTACAGTCTAATTTACTTATTTACTTACATACATGTGGCAAGGCTACGGGAAGTAGATAGAAGGGATATAATCTTCTGTATATCAGAACCATAAAACGGTATCTTGAAAATGATACTTTTCTCTATTGAGAATATTAAGTGCCAAATAGTGTACATTTAACACACTTAATTAAACTCAGTAATTACTGTATATTGCCTTTTTTTCAGAGATGAGTTGTATTAGTCAGGACTCACTAGATAAGCAAATATGTATCTCTATCTATGTATGTATAGTATGTACATAGACACACACACTTATATACAGAGAAAGAAAGAGAGACTTATACTATAAGATATTGGCTCACACAATTATGGAGGCTGAGAATTCCCACAATCTGCTGTCTGCAAGCTGGAGACCCAGGAAAGCAGGTGGTGTAGTTTGAAAACCTGAAAGCCAGAGAGCTGATGGTGTAGATCACAGTTCAGGTCTGAGGGACTGAGAACCAGGACCACCAAGGGCAGGAGATGACAGATGTCCTGGTCCAAACAGTCAGGCAGAGAATGAACTCAACCTTCCTCCATCCTATTGTTCTATTAAGGTCCTCAATGACTGGGTGATGCCTACCAACCTTGGGGAGGGCCATCTGCTTTACTCAGTCCAATTCCAAAGGTGTTCTTTTTGAGAAACACTCTCACAGACAAAATAATGTTTAACTGGCTGGGCATCCTAGGACCTAGTCAGGTTGACATATAAAATTAATCATCAATTATTATAATTATATTATATATATTATATATAAATTAATCTGAATTTATCTAATTTAATAGTACATATTTGTTACTACTGTATTTTGAGTAATCATAAATAACTTACTTTAATCATAAATAAGTTTTAGTAAATACAGCAGTATCCCTATCATATGCTTAGTCATTATTTATATGATAAATCATGCCTAAGACTCTGAAACTCTGACTTCAGCAAGAGGAATTCTGATTTGATAGGACTATAGCAGAGCCCAGGTATTTGTGGCTCCAAAAGTCTCCATGGGCTGTTCTCACTTGCTACCTGAGTTGAAAAATCACTGCCTCAATATTAGATTGTAAGGAAACTTGTCATCAAAATGATCAAGTTTTTCCCAGTAACAAACCTACGCACTTAACACACAGTATCTATTCTACACAACACTTGGATGGAGTAAGGACAATTATCGCTTACATTCGAAAGATGAGGAAACTGAGATACCATCTGCTCTTTGGTTACTATTCTCCTAGGTTCAGCTGAAAGGACAAAAAATCCTTGCATTTTCCAGTCTCTGTCTCGTACAATACAGAGTTTCTGACTGGGCAGTCTATTAGGACCTTTTCCCTTAAATTTCAGTGAGTTACTGGAAAAGGTTTGCTGTCTTCTTGCCAGGTATGACTTTAACTCCTGGGCATCTGATTTGATGCCCTTATTAGTCAGTTTAAGTCTCTCTCTCACCAGTCCCTGCCTCCATGATTCAATACCAGCTCCAAAAAGCCAAACCCTCAACCTGAGGCCAGTTGGCTGAAGGCCTAACCTCTTGCCTACTACTTGTTGGCTGTAACCCTTAGAGTTGAACCTGTCTTCCAGAATCCCTACAAATCACCTCATGTAACACAACTGGATCTGTAACTTGATCTTTTACCTAATGCAGAGAAGCCTGACAACTTTGGATCAGTATCAGCATAGGTTAGACTATTAATCATTACGATCCCTTAACTTGTGATTTGGACACTCATTCTTCATAAGAGTGGTCACCTAACTCTTTCTCTACTCTTGCTAGTAATGGTTTGTTGCTGCTTTCTCTGAAACTTCTCTCTGACATGAGCTCCCAGTAGGCATAAGTGATACAGCCAACTTATCTATTTATGCAAAAAATTTGGAATAAGAGTTTTGTTTATTTGAGACATGGTTTTGCTCTTGTTGCCAGGCTGGAGTGCGGTGGCGCGATCTCAGCTCACCACAACCTCTACCTCCTGGGTTCAAGCGATTCTCCTGCCTCAGCCCCTAAGTAGCTGGGATTACAGCCATGTGCTACCACCCGTAGGTAATCTTTTATTTTTATTTTTAATTTTTATTAATTTTATTAAAACTTCAGCCTGGGTGACAGAGTGAGATTCTGTCTCAAAAAAACAAAACAAAACCATGTAGCAATAATGCTTGTACAGACTAACGACTCAGTACATAGTAGTTATTATTTTTAGTGGTGGTTAGGCTGGTCTCGAACTCCCGACCTCAGGTATCTGCCCACCTCAGCCTCCCAAAGTGCTGGGATTACAGGCATGAGCCACCGCACCAAACCTGGAATAATCGTTTTTAAAAGGCAACTTTCCTCTTGTCAGAAAATTATGTTAAATTTTCTAGAGGTTTTTCTGAGAGTGAGGACTATCAAATAATTGATACATGGGGAAAAAAGGCAAAGTTTACACATGAAAATATAGTTTTAAAACTACTAATCTTAAAAAAACTCTAGATTTTTTTATATAAAATGGGATAAGTTAATAACTGAAGACTTTATACGCAAGCAACCTGAGATGACTTTTTAAATTACATTTTTTTTTTTTTTTTTTTTTTGAGACAGAGTCTTGCTCTGTCGCCCGGGCTGGAGTGCAGTGGCCAGATCTCAGCTCACTGCAAGCTCCGCCTCCCGGGTTTAAGCCATTCTTCTGCCTCAGCCTCCGGAGTAGCTGGGACTACAGGCGCCCGCCACCTCGCCCGGCTAGTTTTTTGTATTTTTAGTAGAGACGGGGTTTCACCGTGTTAGCCAGGATGGTCTCGATCTCCTGACCTCGTGATCCACCCGTCTCGGCCTCCCAAAGTGCTGGGATTACAGGCTTGAGCCACCGCGCCCGGCTGAGATGACTTTTTTAGTGACTACAAGTTACATCATTTTATTTAAAGTAAAGAAATAATATATGCTTATTGCAGGAAAATATACCCAAACATGCATTAAAATATTAAATCATCCTATCAACAGTTAATTGCCAATTGTTGATATATTTCCTTCTAGTCTTTTCTTCTGTGCATGCACTGTATGATGTTAACTGTATGCATGTATTTGTCTACAGGTAAATTTTACATCTATATGTAGTGCGGTATTAATGGTGCTTGTTTATGTCTATATTTATATATGGAATGGCATGGTTTGAATGTGTCCCCTTCAAAATTCAGGTGTTGTCAATGTGATAGTATTATAATGGGGTGCCCTTAATAGGTGATTAGGCCGTGAGGACTCCTCTCTCATGAAAGCGATTAAGGCCCTAATAAAGAGGCTTCAGGCAGCTTTTGGCTATCTCCTGCCCTTCTGCCTTGTACCATGTGAGGGTGCAGAAAGAAGGCTCTCACTAGACATCAGTGTATTGATCTTAGATCCCCAAACCTCCAGAACTGTGAGAAATAAATGTCTATTCTTTATAATTTACACAGTGTCAGGCATTCTGTTATAGCAGCGTAAAGTGAACTAAGACACAGAATAAACTGAAATATTTGTATGTGTACATACATACACACATATATAGAGAACACAATTTTTTATTTTGCTTTATTTACAGTAGCAATTTCTTATTCATTTTAATCCACAGTTTTGGTCAGAACAAATATCAAGTGTTAGATTTTCTTGGCAGATGTATTTATTAACACAGAAACTATATATATAATGCAGGGTTTTTTGTTTTTTTTTTTTTTCATGATCTGTCAAGACTTAAAACTTCCTTAAGAGGAAAGAAGTAAGGGTATGAAATGAAACTATAGTTTCCTGATGACAGAGATTAAAAGATTTGAATGAGTGGACACATTATTAATCTTGACCATTTCATGAAATGACTGGCAAATGAGTGCAATGCATGTGGAACTAAGGATTTTACGTTTGGATGAATCAGTTCAAATTCAAACTTTACCACTGACTACGAGAGTGGCCTTAGAAAAGTTATTTAACCTCTCCAAGGTCAATTATCTCATCTGTGAAGTGAACATAGTTTATACTTACTTCACCAAGTTACAAAGTCTAAATAAGATGAATATAAAAAACATGTAGCAGACTGGGCACAGTGGCTCATGCCTGTAATCCCAGCACTTTGGGATGCTGAGCTGGGTGGATCACTTGAGGTCAGGAGTTCGAGACCAGCCTGGCCAACATGGTGAAACCCTGTCTCCACTACAAATACAAAATTAGCCGAGTGTGGTGGTAGGTGCTTTTAGTCCCAGCTACTTGGGAGGCTGAGGCAGGAGAATCGCTTGAACCTGGGAAGCAGAGGTTGCAGTGAGCCAAGATTGCACCACTGCACTCCAGTCTGGGTGACAGAGCGAGATTCTGTCTCAAAAAAACAAAACAAAACCATGTAGCAATAATGCTTGTACAGACTAACGACTCAATACATAGTATTGAGTAGTTATTATTTGTCCCCCTCTATAATACCCCCTCTTCACTGAAGTGTGCCTGTTAGGGAAGGAAACCCTACTTGACTTCTGCTCCTTGAAGCTGCAGATAACTAAAATCAGCTCTTGCTGATGACACGCTATTTTTGGAAGGTGAATGACTCACTCAGAGGTTCAGTCCTACACATTCATTCATTCACTTATCAACCAATAATGATTTATTAATCTTCAGTATGTTTGCTAGGCATTACAAAAATATGAACACATAAGGATACATATGAGATGTCACCTTGTATATGGACATTTAATGTAAGTCCCTAACATATCATAGCTTATAGCTACAATTACAGAAGCATGTATACAGTAAAGCTTGAACTATTTGAGGACAACATTACATCTTCTTGCTGGGTAGTGGAAAGAAAGCATTTTAGAGCAAATGATGTTTGAAACACATTTTGGAAATGAATAAGTATTTGCCAGATAGATGGGGCTGAGGCAAATATGGTTTTTCTCAGATGAAGAAGTGAACATGAAAAGGATTTGAAAAAATATCAAGGAAACTATAGGTACCGTGTGATGTGTGAGGTGCTACTGAGGGGAATATGGTAGGATATAAGGCTGTCAAGAGAGGTAGAATGCGCTGAGAGTCTTGAATATAAAGACAAGAAATGTAAAATGGATTTTACAGATGATTTTGAAAAGTAATGTACTAAAGACTTTTGGGCTGTGGTATTTAGTTTTATCAAACTGAGAAAGGCCACTCCAGTGTCACTGTTATAGGCAAATTAAAATGCTATTGATTCAGATGTTGTAACTGAGACTATCACAAAGATTCAGCCTAAAATGGATGAAAATCTACAGTAAAGCAGTGACATATTGAGGCTCCATGTTGATTTTTTTTTTTTTTTTTTTTTTTTTTTTGGTACTCTCAGGAGACTGTTTTGTGCTTTCCAAATTTGGAAAGCATCTATAAACTGCTGTATTTACTTAGGAATATTCAAGAAAAGATTAGAAACTTCTAGAGGCAGAAATCTGCCCTGTGAACTTGGTAAATGTAAGTTTGCTAAATATGTATAAAAGCTTCAATTTAGTAAGTTCAAACAGATGCTAGCAGAGCAGTAATCAGGCTGAGGACACATGGATCGGACAAAGCAGAAACTGAGCCCTACCACAGGGATTGGCAAACTGCTGGGGTACGCTCATGGTGACGCGATCATCAAATGTCATTCTGTTCACACTCAGAAAAAGCCGCATGGAAGTGATAGAAAACTGTTGAATTAGGCACTGTTCAGTGCTTTTCCTAATTTACCATCTTGGCATTTTGTTCAACCGTTGCTGACTCCCTATATATTTCCTTCCACCGACTCAGTGAATTGAACACATGGTTTTGTTGTTAGACTTATACTGCTTTCGTAGATGGCAGGCTTAAATCATAAACAATTAGAAGACATCGGATCAAACTTTTATTTATCTTTTATCCCTTCTGACTATTTTCCAAATGCTTTTGCTTAGGACTCATGAAACCCTGAACAGTGAAACACAGAGTTAACTCACTGTTCTGTTGGTTTTATAAAGCACTGAGAGTTGGGTTTACAGGACAGAGAACACACTAGTGAGAAGTGAAAAGCACAGAAGAAAATACATTCAGTTCTAATGCTGGCTTGTCTACTTCCATCAAATGCAGCCAAGTCATTAAAAAATAGAAAAGTCGGCTGTGCTAACATGCATAAATCAGTCAGAAATTTTACCCTGATCTAATCTTAAAGGACTGCAACAAAATTTACTTAACTTGAGCACTGATAAAGAAGCACTCAAGCTGCTGCAGCAAAATCAAATAAATTAACATGTAAATGCAAGCAAAGTATCAGTTGTTTTAAACTTAGGAACTGTTAAGACTATTGTTTAACAGAGTATTATTTATTGTTCCTATACCTGATTAGCTTAAGCTGCATATTTAAACCTCTCCTTTTTGCGTGGGTTATAATGGGAATAATTTCTGAATCCCATAGTCTGAAAAATTAAAATAATTAATGAATAACCACAAGAAATCTCTGCATTGCCTAACAGTTTTACACAATCATGGTCCTCCAACCATCAGAAATCAGAGGAAATAATGCACAAAAATACTGTGCGGCATATACTTTTTAGAGGACATAAAAAGAATGATAGTGGTGGGTGATAGCATTACCAGATCACACCAGTAATTCTTAATTTCTTGTTGATAAGCAAAATTATATTTATCAATTTATTAATGTATGTAAATCATCTATTAATATTGCAGTTTTGTAATTATCTGTATCAGCTATGTAAATGTTATGGCTTAGTATAAATAATTTGATACTTAGCTTTATTCTTATTCTTTATAGATAAATAAGAGTTTGATATATGCAGATACAACCTGGAACAATGAGCAAAAGTCATATAGGGAGAAAGCTACACATAGAAGATGAAAAGTCATGAGTTCGATTCTCAGGAAAGGCTAAAATCTTTGAAGGGAATGTCAAGAAATACAAACTTCACTGTTTGTTAAGCCTATTTTACTCAGGGAATGAACTGTCACCCTTCCCATGGGAAAAACTAAAAAATAGAAGCAATTTTCTACCTAATTCAGGTCCACTTTAGTAAATCCAGAGATGAACAAATGACGGTTATATGTTATACATGGGTAGAGAATGTGAACACGCCTAACAAGTACAGAACTTTAGCCTCTTCTTCAGTTAACTAGCTGTGTGGCCTTGGTCAACTCCAATAATCTCTCGGTCTCATTTGTGAAAATGAAGTAGATTGGACCCAAAGTGACAAATCATTTACACATCAAGTGCTAACAATGATGAGCTGTAAGAAGCTGCTTGGTGCTCTGTGTTGAAATAGAATGTGTACCTGTGTCATGGCTCAACAAGGAAGAATGGGGGTGGGCTAGGGGCTTTTGCAGTTCAAGTGCTGCTATTTGCTACTCCTGAATTGATTTATTTCTGAGTAATTTCTCATTCTAAATCTTTCTGACTCTATGATTTAACATGAAGATAATAGGTAATGCTGAAACACTAAGGAAAGAGGCTTTAGGAAAGGTTCCAGTACCTAAAAATATCACTTTCAACTACACTACCTTATATAGTGTTTAAATTTCTCTAATTTTTCATTTTTTTTTGTTTTTAGTTAAGGCAATGACTTATCAGAACTATACCTTGGTTCAAATGAATTGATGAACTTAGCTAACCTATGATGACAGAAGGCCTTGGGAGAAATTAGATCTATAATAAACATATTTGTGTAAGTAAAAAGAAGAAAAGTTTCATAAAGAACTTTTGGGACATTACTGTCAATAAAAGTAGTGCTGACTGAGCAGCCAAGTAACCAGGAAACCACAGGACTGGTCTTGTTGCCAAATACTAGGAGTGCCTTAGAAGCCAGGGATGAGGTATTGACCAAATACAAAAAAGGTACACAGTTACAGACATAAAAGAAAGCTCACTTTGGGAGTCCAAGGCAGGCGGATCGCGAGGTCAGGAGATCGAGACCATTCTGGCTAACATGGTGAAACCCCATCTCTACTAAAAAAAATAAACAAAACTCTTCTGCTAAAGGAAGTTAAGACAATTGGGCTCTTTTTCAAGATTGAATACAACAATAGAGATCATTCCTATTACCCAGAATTACAGTTCATTTTTCTACCTTGCTAAATCTAGATAGAAATATCTAAATAAAAATAATAGAGTACATTCATTGGAACTAGGATCACCAACCACATCAGTTAAGTGTTTCTATTTACCTTTAATATCATTAAATGGAGAAAAGTAATATATTTGATTCTATAAATGTTATCAATATTAACAGTATTAAAAATCATTAACATTTAACAACATAAGTGAGAAAACATAAATCATATGCACTATGACCATTTAAAAAGAAATATTTACAGTAATTGGATAAAAACACAAAACTTCATCTAAATGTCAAATATCTGTTAAAGACTACGTGAAAAATATTATTGTTTGTATGCTTACTTCTCTCTATTAAACATTATCTATAGATAAGGATTTACATAACATCAAATATTTATATTGGTGAAATATAAATGATTCTTAATTCACATAACATTTGCACATATAAAATGTGATACATAGTAAAGTGATAAACAGTCTGCATTTGGTAACCTAAAAAGAGGCATGATTTACTCCCATCTACCTATCCATTTATCCATCATTTAACCAACATGTATTGTGGTACATATCATGTTTTACATTGTGTTTTCCCAGAAATAATAAAAAGATAATAACTTGCGTAGTGCAAGTAGTTTATTTGGGAGGTGCTCTCAGGAAGCATTAGTATTAGAGAAGAAAAATAGGAAATGAAAAGAAGCCAATGGAAGGTACACTAACGAGCAGATGACTGTTGTGAGCAAATGGGGCTCAATCCCACTGGTGGCCATTAGAAGACAATTTGTGTGGAGTGCTCCCAGCTCAGGGCAGAGGATGCTGGGGTAGTTTTCTACTAACTTTGAATAGTTATTAAGAAATTGCTAAAGTGTGAATGTTTGTGTTCCTCTAAAATTCGTCTTGAAACTTAACCTCCAGTTCAATAATATTAAGAAGTTGGGCCTTTGGGAGGTGACTAGATCATGAGGACCCCTTTTGTGAATAGGATTAAGACATTTATAAAAGAAGCTTTACAGGGCATCTGGCAGCCCTTTGCCCTTCAGCCTTCCACCATGTGAAAACATAGCAAGAAGTGCCTCAGCAGACACTAAATGCTGGCTTCTTGATCTTTGACTTTGTAGCCTCCAGAACTCCAAGAAATCAATCTCCTCTCTTTTCTGTATAAATTAGCCAGTTTCAAGTATTTCGTTACAGTGACATGAACAAATTAAGATACGGTGTCAACTCACTGGCACTTCTAGACTTGTCCACTGTGTGTTCTCCCATGGCCAGAGAAATCTATCAAGCAGACAATTACAGGGCCTGTCAGCCAAAAAGTCATTGGTAGAAAGAAAGCACCTAGCAGATTTGGTCAGGCCATGAGCAAAATTTACAAGAACCAAGGAGAATATTAGACATTACAAAGAAAAAATGGAAACACAGACTTTGCCTTTGGGGAGTTTCCAACAAAATGGGTAAACCTTGGAAATAAATGATTATAATACAATACAGAATGACCAAAATGAAATTTGTGCACAAGTAGAAAGAGCACATAGGTGTCCTTTGGATTTTGTTTAAAAATTCCTCAATATCTGAGCCCAAATTATTTTGTATCATACAATTGCTGCCTCTCACCTTTAATTTTATAAAGAATGAAAGAAAATGGTCATTTTCAAGATATTTCAAATGATGAGACAATAATGCTATATGGCAGCTATAATTAATAATGGCAAAGAGAATTGATTACACGTCAATTACATTAGAGAAAGCTAAAGAGATTTTGCGGGAGCTGAATCTCATACGATTCCAGTAAACCATATTGAGAAGTCTGGGAGCTTGGTTAGCTTTTCTGCAAAATCTAAAATGGAGTAGTAGATTTCCTAATGTAAAGAAAAATATGTACAGCTTTAGTCATATGACCTCTAAAATACTTCGGTGATTTAATCATCATCAAGAAAAACCTCTAGCAGCAGAGTTTAATCTATTAAGAAAACAGGCGTTTGTTTTCTTAAAATAAAACTGTGTTTGCAATTTTTGATTTTGTCAATACTTTAAAGGGAGCTAATGCCTGTACCAAAAGCTGTCTGAGGTTGCAGCCATGACCACTTCCAAACTAAAGCTGGAAGCTTAATAATGACCTATTGGGGATAAACTTTTACATCTCAGAAGGAGGATTAACTCCTATATTTTCCTGTGTTCATATAAAAAGTTCAAGCATTAGAAACTATCAATATTTACACACAAGAATGATTTTAGCCATGCTAGGGTAGGATAATAATCTTTATAAATCAGTGTATTTTTATAATAATATATATTTAAAATTAGAGAGCTTGGAGAAACAAGCTCTTAAATTATAAATTTTTATTTGTATTCTCTCCTAAGTCTATTTTATATAGATTTCTCATATGTCTGCGTTTGACATTTAACACCAAATAACAGTTTTTATTGAAGTCACATTTACTAACACCCATGGAGTAACACATTCAATAGTTAATATACTCCTTTTCTTCCATTAAATTAAGAAGTTTGCTCCTTAAGAACCACTCAGATTCATTTTGTCCATTTACCTGCATGAATGAATACATTCTGTAACATTCTCTAAAGGAAAGAAGGAATTTAAGTTATCTTGCAAAAATATACACAATGAAATGTAGCAATAGTGGGTGAAGAAAATAGAAAAAAGAGAAAATGTATAGAAAGGAGAAGATACAAAGAACTGTGAGAGATGAAATTACACAAAATTTCTTAGAACTGAGGCAACATTTGAATATAAACTTTCTAACAACTAATGCAAAGACAGAACCATCACACGTAGTTGATTTGGAGAGATTATCAGATGAAACCAAAATTCGTCAGTCTAATCTGAAATGTGATGCAAAATTTAGAGACACATTTATTCCACAAAGCCTAGCATATATAGTGTCAATGTCCTAAAAATTACAGTTTTTATAAATATGATGAAAGGTTTATAAGGCTATTTCTGATAAGCTCTTTATAGAAATTACCTGTAACACTAAAACTTATAATAAAAACACTTACTGAGTTGTTACCACGTGCTAGGCACTTTACTAAGTGTTTAGGTCATTTGGCCATCATTACCACCCTATAAAACAGTTAAAATTTATTGCTCTCTTTCAACAAATTAGCAAAATAGCTTAGGAAAGTTAAATAAATAGTCCAGGATCATGTATCTGGTAGAGGCATGGAAAGAATTCAAATTGACCCCAAACTCAGGCTTTAAGATGCCAGGCTTTAGGAGCTCCCACGGGTGAGGTTTTATGTCATGCTATCTAAAACATACTTATGTTTACAAACAGAAAAATCCAGCAATATGGAGCTTTAAATTATTACAAGTATAAGTGTGCTTTGGCTCTCGTAGGATTTGGGCTCCCTAGGAGATTAAATAGGAACTCAGAGCAATATACTTTGAGCAACATAACTTCTTAATGTTCCTTCCAAGATAAGCAGGTTGCAAAATGGGTCATTTGAAACTGAATGAGTAAACTTGTTTTGTACGAGTGTTAGCTGTGAGCTAACTAAATTATGGGGAATTGGTACACAAATTATGATTTTGAAATGAAGAACAGGCTTATCTCTCTGGCTTGAGGAGGAACAGACAGGGAATAGGCATCTTGCTCAACCAAAATTGGCATGAAATGATTAAATAACAGGTTAAATAGGAAAGGTGTCTGAATTCACACTGATTTATTCCACTAATTTTTTAACAACAAAAAAATTATTTTAACTTTAAAAATAGACTTCAATTGAATATTTTTAGATATTTACTTTTAAATAAACTCAGTGGTCACAAATCTCTAACTTGATCAACATTACTGGTAACATTACCATTGATTATTAATAACGAATAAAAATATTTACATGAAAGGATGTCCATAACTGCCAATAACAGAAGAAATTAAGAAAAATATTCACTTTTCTATATTACAGTATTTAGATGACAAAGGTAGAAATCTTTTTATCTAATATAATCATAAAAATCATTTAAAGGATTTGTGGATTTTAAAAACATAATTTCATGTGGCACAATTTCTTAACATCTGAACCAGGTACTCTACTGCCCTCTCATGGATATTATAGAAGTAGCAAGAAGAATAAAGTCAACTTAAAAAGGGTCAACAAAATGAACTTTGTTTAAATAAAACCTGTGATTTGTAACAGACACACTATTAAATAAGTATTTTTATGCAGAACATTGTTTTTATGAAATGTCATAAAATATTTACACACAGGTACTTTAAATAATTATGAAGTAAAATAAATGAAGTGCACTTTACTTATAGAATTGTGAACTATGGAATTGCTAATGTCCTTCTTACTTCCCAAATCTCATTGTTCTTAAGTATGCCATTATTTTCATGAGTTTAGTAGCCTCAGGTGACTAGTATAGAAAAAATAACTTTAGTTTGGTAATCCCTCCAAACTATAAATTGTTTTTGCCATAACTGATAAATCTCTTCATGGAACAAAAAGTAAGAAATCTTAGAAAACTGTAAATATAAGTAGAAATCTAAACATGGTGCTTAACATCTGAGATTGCGTTTGTCAGGTGAGGGAGGGAGTGAAAACATGGTTGCTGCATATAGTTGTACAGGTTGTACACTGCACATCTCCAAAGGGTGTTGTCTAGATAAGACATTTTAAAATGATTGCCCACATGTAAATTACACCATTAGGTTTACTTCTAGTATTTTGAATTAAGCAACTCAACATTTTTTCCCAATGATATTGGTAGGAGGTTAGGGAAATTCGTTCATGTTGGTGTGGAAGAACAGCCTCTCGATAATTAACACAGACAAAGAACAGATAGCTGTTGTGACTCTGAAGCCCAATATCCTTGACCTGACCTAGCACCTCTTCCCTTAACAGTCATAGTTCTGGGTTTAGAATTTCACAGGCCTTAGGAACATGATGTAAGCACTATTTTAACACTGTTTCTTAATTCATTTCATACATACGAATTTGAGCATTTCACATGTACTTTCTATTACTGCTTTGTAGATAAAGGTTTTTAGAAACATTTGCAAGTCTTATAACATTGTCGACCAGACTGAGATATTTTTAGTTTTTAACACAGAATATAATCACAGACATAAGAAACGATCACCTGCTATTGAATTGTTTTTACAGTGATTACCTAATTCTAAAAAACTGAATATTAATTATCTTAAATATCAAGGAATCAAGTCCAGATTAACTGTTCTACAGCGACTACAGAGCCCAGCAATAGGACGTCCTGTGGTGCTGCCAAGAATACCACCTGCCTGATGATCTTTGCCATTGGCAAAGACTTCAGAAGGAATCTGCTTGGAACTTAATACAGAAAAAAATACCTTGTCAGCTACTTAACATGGATTAAGAATATGAATCAACATCTTCATTACTATAAAATTAGTCAAAAGAAATGTTAAATAAAAATACAAGGCATTGACCTATGTACCATTTTACCAAATCTGTAAAATCATATCTTCTTGTCATATAAACTGAAATTCAGTCTAGAGTAATTTACTATTTTAATCTTAAAATGTTATATTTAGACGTAATTCGTTGGAGGGAATATGCTTGTGTTTGTGAATGCTTAAATGATTTATTAATAATTCTTGTCACCTTCTATTGCTCTATCCTCTATTTTTTCAATTGGTTTTGATTCTATAAAGGCCTTCTCCTCTAGCTTTTTGGAGTTGCTCTCTTTTGAGTGACTGTCTCTCCCAAAATAGGTTTTGATCATTTGCTCTGCTTTTATAGACGGCTTATGGTTACTTCAGCCACCGTGCAGGACAGGTTGCTGGGGCCTCTTAGGCAGTGGCAGATTGGAAGATAGGCTGTTTATTATCTCTCCAGTAGATTTTGTGTCACAGGATTCCCTGAGATTTCTCTGCTGAATTGTTTTAGGAGATATCTGGTGAGCTTTTATTAGTGAGTATTTATTTAGCATCTACTGCATATTAGGTATTACGGCTTTTTAATATATATATTTTTTGAGACAGGATCTCACATTGTAACACAGGCTGGAGTACAGTGGTATGATTTTGGTGAGCCTCCTGCCTCAGCCTCCCAAGTAGCTGGGACCACAGGCATGCTCCAATATACTCGACCTTTTTTTTTTTTTCCTTTTTTTTGGTAGAAACAGAATCTCACTATGTTGACCACATTAATCTTGAATTACGAGTCTCAAACCACCCACTTGATTCAATCTCCCAAAGTGCTAGGATTACAGGTGTGATTCACGACGTCCTGCTGCATTTTTTTTTTTTTTTAAATGTGGGGAACTTAATGAAGGTAGAGTGCCTTAGTTTACTATGGCTGCCACAACAAAATACCATAGACTGGAGGCTTAAACAACAGACACTTATCCCTCACAGTTCTGGAGGATAGAAGTCTCAACTTCAGGTGTTGGAAGTTTGGTTTCTCCTTTGGCCCCTTTCCTTGGCTTGCAGATGACACCTTCCCACCAGGTCCTCACAGGACCTTTGCTTTGTGTGCTGCATCCCTTCCTCTTCTGAGGACACCAGTCATACTGGATTAAGGGCTCTACCCTCATGACCCTTATGACCCTTATAAGCTTAATTACTTTTTAAAGAGTTCTATCCTCAAATAGTATCACACTGGGGATTAGGGCTTCAACGTATCTACTTAGAAGAGACACAGTTCAATTCTTAATACACCACACAGCACTTAAATATTCCAGCTTTGAATTCAGACCACCATAGTTTGAATTCCATCTCTACTCTTTACTAGCTGCACCATACTGCACAAATCACTTAAAAGAAAACTAAGCTGTCTGAACATATTCACCTAGATTTAGTGAGTAATATTATAATCTAGCTTATAGTGCTATCACTTATTTCAATTAATACTAAAATAAAAACCTCTATGAGGCTTTTTTAAATTTTTTATACCCATCAGACATTTTATATGAACCAAAACAAGCCCTTGAAAAATATTTTTAAATGAGTACAATATTAAAAATAATGACTTTTAACAGTAGAAGAGAGCTTTGAAACCATCTTTTTTCACTATAAACCAAAATGAATCACCAAGTTGCTGACTAGACCATATTCAATATCTGAAAGACTACTGAAAATAACACATAGGAATGTAAAGTTGCTTTATATCTAAATTATTTTTAAAGAGAGCCTGATAAAGTCTCCTCATTGTGGCCTACTGTGAATTATCTGTTTCTCTAAAACAATGGGTTTTCATTTTATCAACTTCATCATTAAAGCCAAAATGTGAAGAATCGTAATTTCAACCTCCCTCTTTCACTTACTTCTAAACACTCACTGTCTTAGCGATCTGTAAATAATTGACCAGCCAAGCACTGAAGCACAAAGAGAAATAGATCAATAGTTCTCCTGCAAGCTCTTACAGCAGGGAGAGAAACCCTGTTTCCCTTCATTTCCTACCACACAGGACCTCATGCATGAATCAATCTGCAGTCTGCAACCCCCAGATTTAACTCAGCATGCATAATCAGCAACAACTGCTGAAGTCTTTGATTAAACTTTTAAATTGCCTCTTAATATGATGTAAATGGAAAAAGGTATTGATTAAAGAACCTTAAAATGGTAACCTGTTAAAATGAGAAAGGAAAAATGCTTTGAGTTGGTGAGCCTGGGTAGAAAGATAAGTAGTGTGAACAATGCAGAAAGGATCTTCAATGCACAAATGCAAAACAAACAGTAATTATACCTACTGGTCCTCATGTTCTTGGGCTTGCAAAACTTGATACATACATACATGAAAAATGTATGCATTGACTCTAATCATACTAAAAATATTGAGCACTAAATATATGTCAGAATCCTTTCTAGGCGCTGATGATACAGCCATAAAGAAAAGTGACAAAGCTCTCTGCCTTTGTAGAGCTTAATTTCAAAAAGGGAAAGAGAAAAAAATAAGATAACAAGTATCATATATGGTTTCTTGAATAATAAGTTCTATGGAAGAAAGAAGAACAGAAAGTATATGTATGGGGGAGGTAACAATTTGGACTTGGAAAGTACCAAGAAAGGCCTACTGAGATGGTGACATTCGAGTCAAATGCTAAAGGGTTTGAAGAAATGAGTCATGCAATTTTCTGAAAATACTTTAAACAGAGGCAACATCAAATGCAAGGGCCCTGAGTGAAAATCAAGCTTCCTTTGCATTGGCTAAAGACCAAGTAAAGCAGTATGGGTGAACGCTATAAGTGACTGGGAAAGGAGCAAGAAATGATTTAAGAAAGGTATTAGGAGATAAGATCATATAGGGCTTTGGAGGCAACTTTAAAGACGACTTTTATTCCAAATGCAATGGGTTGTCATGGAGGACTTTGAGCAAAGGAGGAATAGCATCTGACATCTGTTCTGATAGAAACACTCTGGATGATGAGTTAATAGATTGTTGGGAGTGATTAGAAGACCATAAGATGAGATACAATGGGATGAAACAGGATGGAAGAGAAGAGAAAAGAGAAAAAAGAGAAAAAGGGCAGGGGAGGGAAGGGGAGGGAAGGGGAGGGAAGAGGAGGGAAGAGGAGGGAAGAGGAGGGAAGAGGAGGGAAGAGGTGGAGAGGAGAGGAGACTGAATTACCAAGAAGGTAGGAGGAGTAGATCTTAAAGTGAGAAGTTCAAGAGTACAGTTTCACACAAGTTACATTTGAGATATTTATTTTCATAATTATTTAGTTTTTAAAATCTTTATGGGTACGTGATAGATGTATATATTTATGGGATATTTTGGTGTATATATTGATGAGGTAAGTGTATATACTTATTTTGATACAAGCATAAAATATGTAATCATCACATCAGGGTAAATGGGGTATGCATCACCTCAAGCATTTATCATTTCTTTGTGTTACAAACCTTCCCATTGTACTCCCTCAGCTATTCTAAAATGTATATAAAATGTACAACAAAAAAGTATTGCTGACTGGGCCGGGCACAGTGGCTCACGCCTTTAATCACAGCACTTTGGGAGGTAGGTGGATCACCTAAAGTCAGGCGTTCAAGATCAGCCTGGCCAACATGGTGAAACCTCATCTCTACTAAAAAACACAAAAATTAGGTGGGCGTGGTCATGGGCGCCTGTTATCCCAGCTACTCGGGAGGCTGAGGAGGCAGAATTGCTTGAACCCAAGAGGTGGAGGTTGCAGTGAGCTGAGATTGCGCCACTGCACTCCAGCCTGGGCAACAAGAGTAAAACTCTGTCTCAAAAAAACAAAAACAAAACCGAACAAAGACAAAACAAAAAGTAGAGCGAGACTCTGTCTCAAAAAAAAAAAAAAAAAAAAAAAAAAAAA
>NC_045435.1:145782766-145800929 GCF_002776525.5 Piliocolobus tephrosceles | reverse complement strand
ATATATATATATATATATATATATATATATACACATTGCTGACTGTACTCACCCTGTTGTGCAAACAGCTATGAGGCCTTATTCATTCTACCTATTTTTGTATGCATTAACCATTCCCATTCTCCCTCACCCCTACTACAATTCTCAACCTCTGGTAACTGTTATTCTACTCTCTATCTCCCTGAGTTCAACTGTATTAATATTTAGCTCCCACAAGTGAGTAAGAACATGTCATGTTTTTCTGTGTCTGGCTTATTTCATTTATAAGTTCCTCCAGCTGCATCCACGCTGCTGCAAATGATGAGATCTCATTCTTTGTAACGGCTGAATAGTACTCCATTGTGTATAAGCACTGCATTTTTATTATCCACTCACCTGTTGATGGACACTTAGGTTGATTCCAATTCATAGCTGTCATAAATACTGCTGCAATAATCAAGGGAGTGCAGATATCTCTTTGATATACTGATTTCCTTTTTGGGGGATACATACTTGGCAGTGGTATTGCTGGATCACATGGTAGTTCTATTTTTAGTTTTTGTGGTACCTCTATACTTTTTCTCCATATTGGATATACTAATTTATATTCCCACAGTGTATGAGGATTCCCCTATTCCACCAGCATTCATTATTGCTTGTCTTTAGGATAAAAGCCCTTTAAATAGGGTGAAGTAATATATCACTATAGTTTGGATTCGCATTTCTCTGATCAATGATGCTGATCATATTTTCATATACTTGTTTGCTATTTATGTGTCTTTTTTTGAGAATTGTCTATTCAGATCTTCTGCCCATTTTTAATTGGATTAAACATTTTATCCAATAGAGTTGTTTGAGCTCCTTATATATCTGGTTACTAGTTTCTTGTCAGATGGATAGTTTGCAAATAATTGTTTCCCATTCTGTGGGTTGTTTCTTCACTTTGTTGATTGTTTCCTTGGCTGCATAGAAGCTTTTTAATTTGACGTGACTCCATTTGTTCTTTTTTGCTTTGGTTGTCTGTGCTTGTGGGGTATTACTCAAGAAATATTTGCCCAGACCAACATCCTGGAAAGTTTTCCCAAAGTTTTCTTTTAGCAGTTTCACAGGTTGAGATCTTATATTTCAGTCTATTATCCACTTTAATTTTATTTTGTGTAGGGCAAAAGATAGCAGCTAGTCCCATTCTTTTGCATATGTATATTCAGTTTAACCAGCATCGTTTATTGAAGAAACTGGCCTTTTCCCAATGTATGTTCTTGGCACCTTTGTTAAAAATGACTTCATTGTAGATGTATAAATTTATTTCTGGGTTCTCTATTCTGTTTCGTTAGGGTATGCATCTGTTTTTAAGTTGGTGGCATGCTGTTTGGGTTACTACAGCTCTGTAGCATAACTGGAAGTCAGGTATGTGATTCCTCCAGTTTTGCTCTTTCTGCTAAGAATGACTGTGGCTGTTCTGGAACTTTTGTGGTTCCATATAATTTAAAAAATTTTTTTCTATCTTTGTGAAGACTGTCAATTGCTATTTTGATAGGGATTGCACTGAACTTGTAGACTGCTTTGAATAGCATGAACATTTTAACAATATTTATTTTTCTAATTCATGAAAATTCTAATCCATGAATATAGACTATCTTTCCACTTTTCTATTTCATCCTCAATTTCTTGCATGAATGTTTTGTAGTTTTCTTGTAAAGGTCTTTCACATTTTTGGTTAAGTTTATTATCAGGTATTTTATTTGTAGCTTTTATAAATGGAATTATATTCTTGATTTCTTTATCAAAGTGTTCATTGTTGGCCCATAGAAATGCTAATGATTTTTGTATGTTGATTTTGTATCCTGCAACTTAACTGAATTTATCAGTTCCAATCGTTTTTTGAAGTCTTCAGGTATTTTCAAATACAAGATCATATCATCTACAAAGAAGGATAATTTGACTTCTTCCTTTCCAACTTGGATATCTTTCATTTCTTTCTCTTGCCTGATTCATCTAGCTGATACTTCCAGCACTATGTTGAATAAGAGTGGTGAAAGTGGGCATCCTTGTTGTGTTCCAGATATTAGAGAAAAAGCTTTAAATTTTTCTCTATTCAGCTTGATAATCTCTATGAGTATGTAATATAAGCCTTTATTTTGTTGAGGTATGTTCCTTCTATACACAGGTTTTCAAGGGATTGTATTATGAAGAAATGGTGAATTTTATCAAATGCTTTTCCAAAATCCATCAAAATGATATGATTTTTGTCCTTCATTCTGCTGATATAATGTATCATATTGATTGCTTTGCATATATTGAGCCATCCTTTAATCCATGGAATAAATCCCACGTTGTGGGATTTAAGATGCATCATTAGGTTATGTATTTGAAAGGGTTTTGTTTCCCCCCACCTCCCACACTTTTTTGATGTAGGCACTTGTTGCTACACACCTTCCTCTTATTAAGGTTTGGGTATGTTGTGTTTCCATTTTCATTTACCTCAAGGAATTTTAAAATCTCCTTTTTAATTTCTGGTCATTCAGGAGCATATTGTTTACTTTCCATGTGTTTGTATAATTTTCAAACTTCCTCTTGTTATTGGTTTCTAGTTTTATTCCATTGTGGTCAGAGAAGATATTTGATATTATTTTAATTTTTCTGAATGTTTTAAGACTTGTTTTGTGGCTTAATGTATGCTCTATCCTTGAGAATGATCCTTATGCTGAGGAGAAAAAATGTGTATTCTGCAGCCATTGGATGAAATGTTCTGTAGATATATGTTAGGTCCATTTGGTCGATAGAGCAGATTAGTTCTAATATCTCTTTGTTGATTTTCTGTGTGCATTATCTGCCCAATGCTGAAAGTGGAATGTTGAAGTTTCCAACTATTATTGTAGCTCTCTCTTTAGCTCTAATAGTATTTGTGTTCTATATCTGGGTTTTCCAGTATTGGGTGCATATAGAGTTATAATTGGCATTTCATCTTGATGAATTCATTCCTGTAAAGTTACATACCAAAGTTCTTTGTCCCTTTTTGTGATTTTTGTCTTAAAAATCTCTTCTATCTGATGTAAGTACAGCTACTCCTGTTCTTTTTTGGTTTTCATTAGCATGGAATATCTTTTTCCATCTCATTATTTTCCATCTATGTGTGTCTTTATAGGTGAAATGTGTTTCTTATAAGCACTAGATCATTAGGTCTTACTTTTTATTCATTCAGTCACTGTTTTTGATGGAAGAGTTTAGGACACTGGCATTCAATGTTATTATTGATAACTAAGGACTTACTCCTGCCATTTTGTTATTTCTTTTCTGATTGTTTTGTGGTCTTCACTTTCTTCCTTCCTTCTTTCCTATATTCTTTTTGTGAAAGTAATCTTCTCTGGTAGTATGTTTTCATTTCCTGCTTTTTATTTTTCATGTATCTGTTGAAGTTTTTTGTTTTGTTTTGTTTTGTTTTGTTTTGTTTTGAGACAGAGTCTCACTCTGTCACCCAGACACGAGTGCAGTGGTGCAATCTTGCCTCACTAAAACCTCTGCCTCCTGGGTTCAAGTGATTCTCCTGCCTCAGCCTCCCTAGTAGCTGAGATTACAGGCACCCGCCACGACACCCAGTTAAATTTTGTATTTTTAGTAGAGATGGGGGTTTCACCATCTTGTCCAGGCTGGTTTTGAACTTCTGACCTCAAGTGATCTGCCCACCTTGGCCTCCCAAAGTACTAGGATTACTGGAGTGAGCCACTGTGCCCGGACCTGAAGGTTTTTTTGATTTTAAAATTACCATGAGGCTCACAGATATTATCTTATAATCTATTATTTTAAATTGATGAAAAGTTAACTCTGATAGCAAAAACAACTAAGAAAGTAAACAAGCAAAGGGAAAACTAAAGAAATTCTACACTTGAACTTCACCTCTCCCACTTCTTAACTTTTTGTTGTTTCTATTTATACCATATTATAATATCTATGTCTTTAAAAGTTGTAGTTATTATTTTTGATAGTTTCATCTTTTAGTCTTCCTACTAAGATATGAGTAGTTTATGTACCAGAATTGCAGTGTATCTGTCTGTGTACTTCATATCACCAGTGACTTTTGTACCTTCAGGTGATTTCTCATTGCTCATTACATCCTTTTCTTTCAGACTGAAAAACTCTCTTTAGCCATTCTTGTAGGTTATGTACAGTGTTGATAAAACCTCTCAGCTTTTGTTTGTCTGGGAAGCTCTTTGTACCTCCTTAATCCTTGAAGGATATTTTTGCTGGATATACTATTCTAGGATAAAAGCTTCTTTCCATCAACACTTTAAGTATATCATGCCACTCCCTCCTAACCTATAAGGTTTGCATTGAGAAATCTGCTTCCAGATGCATTGGAGCTCCTTTATGTGTTATTTATTTTTTTCTTTTCTCTTGCTGTTCTTAGAATCCTTTATTTATTCTTGACTTTTGGGAGTTTGATTATTAAATTTTGTGAGGTAGTCTTATTTGAGTTAAATCTTCTTGGTGTTTTATAACCTTCTTGTAGTTGAATATTTCATATCTTTTTCTAGGTTTAGAAAGTTCTCTGTTGTCTCTCTGAATTAACTTTCTCGCCAATATATATCTCTCTCTATCTCTTCTTTAAGACCAATAACTCTTATATTTGCACTTTTAGGCTATTTTCTAGATCTTATATGTGTGTCTTATTATTTTTTATTCTTTTGCTTTTGTCTCCTCTGTGACTTTTCAAATAGCCTGTCTTCAAGCTCACTAATTCTTTCTTCTGCTTGATAAATTATGCTATTGAGAGACTCTGATGGATTCTTCAGTTTGTCAATTGAATTTTTACAGAGCAGCTCTGCAAAAATTTTACAAAGCAGCAGAATTTTGCAGAGGAGCTCCAGAATTTCTGCTTGATTCTTTTTATTTATTTCAAAGGCTTTGTTAAATTTATCTGATAAGATTTTGAATTCCTTCTGTGTTTTCTTGGATTTCATTGAGCTTCCTCAAAACAGCTATTTTGAATTCTGAAAGGTCACTTTTCTTGTCACTCTGAAATTGGTCACTGTTGCCTCTTTTAGAATAGTTAGGTATTTCTTCTAATATTTGCGGTCCAGGCTTGTCTATATCTGTCCTACTTGAGAAGGTTTTCCATGTAGTGAAAGGGAATTGAGTGTTGTGTTCTAAGTCTTTGGTCACGGCAGCCATATGGGCATTAGGCAGCACCCCGTGCCCAGTCACTGTAAGACTCTTACAGACTTGTAGATGTACCACCTTGGTGGTCTTGGGTAAGATCCAGGAGAATTCCATGGATTACATGGCAGAGTCTCTTGTTTTCTTTCCTTACTTTCCCCCAAACAAACAGTCTCTCTCTCTCTCTCTCTCTCTCTGTGTGTGTGTGTGTGTGTGTGTGTGTGTGTGTGTGCTGAGCTACCTGGAGCTGGAGGAGTGATGACACAAGCATTCCCATGGCCACTACAGCTGGGACTGTGCTTCGTTATACCTGAAACATGCTGGGTCTTGCCTAAGGTCTATTGCGACTATTCCATGGATACTGTTGAATTTACTCAAGGTCCACGGCCTCTGTCAGCAGGTGCTGAATCCTGCCAGGACTAAGTCTTTTCCTTCAGTGCAGCAGGTTCCCTTCTGGCCCAGGGTGGGTCTAAAAATGCCCTCCATGAGCTAGAGACTGGTATCAGGGACTTCAGGAATTGACTTGGTGCTTTCTTTTACTGGGGTTGAGTTAATACTCAGGTTGCAAGACAAAATCCTCTTATCCCTGTCCTTTCCTGAAGCAGAGTCTCTGCCCATGGCCAAGGCTGACCCAGATTTGTGGTTACTATAGCCTGGATACCACTGCTGTTTATTCAAGAACCAAGGGCTCTTTAGTCAGAAAGTGGTGATTTCTTCCAGGACTCAGTCTGGTTTTTTGGGGTAATAGGTTTCCTTCTGGTCCCAGCTGGGCCTAAAAACACTCTTCAGGAGCTAAGGCCTGGAATTGGGGCATTTAGGAGTCTGCTTCTTGCTTTACTTTACTGTGGCTGACCATGTGCCAAAGTTGTAAGACCCTTCCCTCTCTTTTCCTCAAACAGAAGGAGTCTCTCCTTATGTCCACCACAGCTGGGAATGTCCTGGGTCACACCTGAAGCCAGCATAATACTGAGTCTTGCCCAAGGCCCATGGCGACTGCTGCCTGGCTACTGCTGATGTTTATTCAAGCCCCAAGGACTCTTTAATCAGCAGGTCACAAATTCTGCCAGAACTGGGTCCTTCTCTTCAGGCCATTGGGATCTTTGTGGCCCTGGGTGGGTCTAAAAACATCATCTGGGAGCTATGGCCCGGAATGGGGACTTCAGGACTCTGCTTGCTGCTTCATTTTTACTGTGGCTAAGCTGGAATCCAAGCTGCAAGACAAAGTCCTCTTTACTCTTCCATCTTCTCCCACAGTTGCAAGCTACACTGCCTGGAGTTGGGAGAAGGGTGAGGCAAGTACCCCCTTAGCCACCCCAGTTGGTATCTCACTAGGTCATATGTACCCGAAGTCCACTGGCTTCAAACCCAGCACAGCACCAGAACTTCCCCAGGAATTAATTACAATCCTTGTGGCCTAGACTGCCTTTCAAGTTTATTTAGGAACCCATTGTGCTTTAGCCCACTGTGATGGGTACAGCTAGAACTCCAGTTCT
The DNA here is from genome assembly GCF_002776525.5 of Piliocolobus tephrosceles. Taxonomy (NCBI): domain Eukaryota; kingdom Metazoa; phylum Chordata; class Mammalia; order Primates; family Cercopithecidae; genus Piliocolobus; species Piliocolobus tephrosceles. The sequence goes on along the minus strand of NC_045435.1, from coordinate 145,794,303 downwards.
GACAACTGGGATGGATGATTCCCCCTTGGGTAGGGCTGGTCTAAACGATTCCTCCAAGCTGGTCAAATCCGCCCTGTGTTGCTTTCTGCTGTGCCAGGGCAGCACTGAGTTCCAATGCAAATTTCCACTTTTCCAATGTAAAGTTCACTACATTTTGCTTCCCACAAGAGCACAGATTCTCTCTTCCCACACCATATGACACTGCTGGGAGATGGGAGAGGGGTGGTGTAGACAATTCAAGACTGTCTTTTCTACCATCTTCACTGCCTCTTTCCTTGATATGATGTTAGAACTGGGTACCATGATTGCTCACCATACTTTTGGTTCCTGTGAAGGTACTTCCTTGTGTGGATGGTTGTTCAATTTGATGTTCCTTTAGGGGAATAATCATTAGTGGGTTCTGTTTGGCCATCCTGCATCACCTCTATTTATTCATTTTTATTTTTCACATACTAGTGCACGCATTTATTAGCTATAGACTATTTGTTTCTGGAGCTTGGAAGATGATAGATCCAGGCTAGAAAGAAATATTGAAAATCATGCATGCTTAGAGAACAGTTAAATTTATGACATTTGGAGAAAATCTACAAGAAAATGGATAAAACAAAAGAAGAGTTCCAAGAGCTAAGCCATGTAGCACTCCAACATTTAAAAGTCAGGGTGGGTGATGAGGAACTAGCAAATAAGACCGACAAGATGTTGTCAGGAAGACTGGCAAAACAGTCTGGTAAGATAAGAACTGAGCTGACCTTTGGATTTAGCAGCATGAAGTCATTGGTGACCTTAAAAGGAACAGTTTCAGTGAACAGGTAAAGGAAGCAATGCCTATTTTGAGTAGATTCAAAAAAATTTTTGGAAGAAAGACAGCTCTTTCAAAGAGTTTTTCCATAAGGGGGAAGAAATAGGTGGGGTTGAAGTAAACAGAAAAATGAAGTGAAGATAATATTTTTAAGATAAAAGAATAGTGTATTTTAATATTGATGAGAAATACCCAGTAGAGAATAAAAAATGATGTATCCGGAGAGAATGGAAAGAACTGTTACAGGACGAATAGGACTAAAAAGAGGACAGAGCAAAGTATAAGTGGAAGGGAAGGCCACTGCAAAGAGAACACGTTTATTCAGAGGAAAAGGAGTGATGGCAGAGCACATGATCACAGATACAGCTAGGTAGAGAGATATCATAGAGGGAGTTTTTGAAAGTTCATGTTGATCACTTCTACTTTTTTAGTCAGTGGTATCTGCTGAGAATACAAATGGGAGAAAGCTATTAAAGCTTAAGGAGTGAGGCAAAGTATGAAAGAATCATCCAGTGAGTTGAGAGAAGGTATAAGCCAGGGAAACACAATATGATTATTTAGTAGTATTAAAAACCCACTGGAGGCTGATTCTAATGAATTTAAAATAAAACAAGCCAGTTTGGGAGTTTGAACAAACATGTTAAGTATGTTCACCAGTAGGGGTGCAGGTCTGAAGCAAGAGAACTGCATTACATAAATGGAGTTGACATTTCGTTCATCAAGTGATAAAGATGAAAAAATGTTTAGGGTATGTGCAAAGAAGTGATTATAATGGTGCTATGGTCTGAACGTTAGTGTACATGTCAAATTCATTTGTTGAAATCCTAGCCCCCATGGTGATGGCATTTGGAGGCAGGATCTTCAGTCACAAGGGTAAAACCTCATGAATGGCAATAAAGCCCCTATAAAAAAGAACCCAGAGAGACCTTTTGTACCTTCTGACATATGAGAACACATGGAAACAGTGTCATCTACGAACTAAGAAACAGACCTTCATCAGACATCAAATCTATTGGTGCTCAAATCTTAGACTTCCTAGCCTTCAGAACTGAGATAAATACAGTTCTATTATTTATAATCTACCCAGTTTATGGTATTTTGTAATAGCAGTTCAAACACACTAAGACAAATGATAAAATACACAGTGTAAGCTGAATAAGGAGGGAACTAAGAACAAGATGTGAGTAAGTTTCAGAGGATAGTCGGTAGGATCAATGCAAAAAATTAGCCCAAACTTATTTCAACATACGCCTCAACATGCTATAAAACCAGTGTTTCACTGAATTCATTTTCTGAAAAAAATTCCTCTAGGTGAATTGTAGAAACATTACTTAATAGTAATAACAATTAATGGTCTTTATTAATATTTCAGATTGTCTAAAGATCTAGTGCATAAGAGATAGAAATATTATAAATACTTAATAATTTACCCATATCTTTAAGATTAATTTATCTAAAACGCATTAAAAGTATATTTATAATTCATTGTGATTTCTTTCTATTCTGAAATTCTAAAAAATATATCTTATGTAAAGCACTAAAGATATTTTAAAATTGAAGGAAGAAATTGACCCATCCAAGTTATTCACTGAGTATTCTGTTAACTTATGAAAATATAACTTAACAGATTCAGACTGTGTAAATACTATGAAGTTACTGAAAATCGTTCTGTTTTAAAATGAAAGGATTAGACTAGAAAATCTCTATAGTTTCCCCAAGGACAAAAATTATAGGTGTTTATGAAACCTACTTGGCTTATTAAATGAAAGTACAGTTAATTTATCTCTTTTAATAAAACAGTAGTTAGTTTTATAGAAAGAATCTCTTAAAAAATACCCTCAAATATTCCCTTCCAGGAGATATAAACAAAGGAGTTGGATTCTTAAATATCTCCAACTTTGGGAAATACTTCATATCTTCAACATTCTTCTTTTTAAATTTCACAAAGAAAATTTCCTTAGTATCTTCCTTAATAATGTGAAAATCTAAAGTTTTAAAAAAGCAGTCTCATCAGATTATGCAGTAGAATATTGAAAATAAATTCTCTATGTGGGCTGTGCCTGCGTGTGAAAGAGAGAGAGGGAAGGAGAGGAAGGAAAAGAGAAGAGGAGGGAGAGAGAAAGTTTATAAAACAGACAATTAAAAAAACTGCTATTATTTTATGCTAGAATACAGCATTATAATCACATTAAAATAAGAATGATTAATTAAATTTGATACAGATTGTATATCTAGTTTGACACAAGATCAAGTAATAAGCACATTACTTATTTTTTTACATTAATTTTTATTTCTACTTAGTAAGAGGACTGGTGTGGGGGATACTCTATTCTTTCTGCCACATAGAACTAAAAACCCTAGACAAAATATATCAAGCAACTATCAGAAGACTCCGAAAAATTCAGAAAAATTCAGAAAAGAATGGCTTCCAAGCCATCCGTTGTCCTGCAGTAAGACAAGGGCAGGGGCCATCTTGCTCTTCTCCACAAACAAAGCATCTGTGCAGATTGTGCTCTTAGCACTCCCTGACTCCACGCTACTGAGTGAAGGGATAACTATGCAAGACAACATTGCCAGAAAAACAAACAAACAAACAAAAAACAACAACAACAAAAAAACCTCTTTTTGTATGAAAATCTGAACAGCCTCATGAGTGGTCCGTATAAGACACTGCATAGAATGTTCTGTAAACTATATAAAGGCAGAAAAGGAGAAACAGAAAAATCAGGGAGAGCAAACAGAAAATAATCAATTTATAGACTTAAAGTATCATATTTATAGACACTAAAGTATCAATAATTTCATTCAATATAAATTGTCTAAATACACCAATAAAAACAGATTATCAGAATGACTAAAACCTGACAACTATATATTATCAATGAGAAATGAACCGTAAATATAATGTAGGTTAGTTAAAAGGAAAAGGATAAGAAAATAAACATAAGCACCAGTCAAAGAATACTGGAGCATTATATTAATATTAAACAAAATGTAATTCAAAACAAAAAAAATTACAAAGGCTCAGTTTACCAAGAAGATACAACAATACTAAATGGGTATGTCCCTAGCAATGGAGATTCCAAATGCTTGAAGCAAAAATGGCAAAACTGAAAGAAAAACTATTGGGGACTTCCAAACCTCTCTCTTAGCAATCATTAAAACTACTAGACAGAAAATCAGCGAGAATATGGAAGATCTAAACAATACCATCAACCAACAAAATCTGACAATTACAGAACACTCCACCAAACAGTGGCAGAATACATATTTTTTCAAGTGTACGTAGGACATTTACTAAAAGAGGCCATATCTAGCACATAAAACAAATCTCTCTTAGTTCATTTTGTGCTACTATAACAATCCCTAGGACTGTATAATTTATAACGAACAGAAGATTATTTGGCTCACAGCACTAGAGGCTGAGAAGTCCAACATTGAGGGGCCATAGCTGGCAAGGGCCTCCTTGTTGCCTCATACCATGGCAGAAGGCAGAAGGACAGGAGAGAGGGAGAGAGGGAGGGACAGTGACAAAAGAGGGACCTAACTCATACTTTTATAAGGTACCCACTCTTTACCATAATGGCATTATAAGGACAGAGCCCTCAGAGTTTAGTCACCTCTCATTAGGTCCAACCTCCCAACAGTAGTACATTGAAGATTATGTTTCCAGTGCATGAATTAAGAAAATGATTGCATTCTACAAATGAAAAATAATTAAAAATCATACAAAATATATCCTCTGATCATAAGAGAATCATGGGAGAACTCTTAATCAGAAAGTAAACAGGAAAATCTCCAAACACCTGGTTAGCCACTTTTCCCAGTCCTATTCAACAGCATACTGCAAATGCTAGTCAGTATAATGAAGCAAGAAAAGCAAAGACTTACAAATTCAAAAGAAACAAAATCATCCTTATTTATAGACATACTGGCAACATAGAAATTTGCAAAAAATGTACAAGACAGCTCCTATAACTAATAAGAGAGTTCAGCAAGGTCAGTAGATATAAGGTCAACATAAACACACACACACACACCCCTACATACACACCTATCTTATTTTTATATACAAGAAATAACAATTGAAAACAGAAATTTAAAATACAATTTATAATAGTTTCCAACACTATAACACTTAAGTATAAATCTAACACTCCAGGCATTGCATGTTAAATCTACAAAGCCTTAAATAAATGGAGAAACATACAACATTCATAGAATAAAAGACTCAAGAGAGTAAAAATGTCAACTCTTCTTAAAGTGATCGATTGGTTTAATGCATTCTTATCAAAATCCCAGTAAAATTTTTGAAATTTAATAAGCTGACTCTACAACTTAAGGGAAGAAGAAGAAACTAAGGAGCTGCAACAGTTAAAATTATTTTTAAAAGAGAATAAAATTCGAGACACCACATTATGCACTGTTAAGACTTACTATAGAGCTACGGTAATTGGTCATTGTAGTTTTGGTAAAAAAGTATAGACCAATATAACAGAAGAGAGAGTTCAGAAACTGACCCACACAAGTACAGCCCACTGATATTTGACAAAGTTGCAAAAACAAATCAAGAAAGTTAGTCTTTTAATAAATGATACTGAGACAATTGCACATCCACAGGCAAAAAGAATAACCTTAACCTCACATCTTATTTAAAGTCAACTGAAAATGAGCCAAACTCTTAACGTAAATATGCTACAAAATTAGTAAGAGAAAAAAGAGAAGAAAGTCTTTGTGACCTAAAGTTAGTGAAGAGATCTAAGACATGATACCAGAAGGATAATCCATACAAGAGGCCAGGCATGGTGGCTCATGCCTATAATCCTAGCACTTTGGGAGGCCAAGGTGGATGGATTGCGTGAGCTCAGAAGTGTGAGACCAGCCTGGGAAACATGGTGAAACCTTATCTCTACTAAAAATTAAAAACAAAATTAGCTGGGCGTCATGGTACTCTGTAGACCCAGCTACGTGGGAGGTTGAGGTACGAGAATCGCTTGAGCCTGGGAGGCGGCAGTTGCAGTGATCCAAGATCATGCCACTTCATTTCAGCCTGGGCAACAAAGTGAGATGTTGTGTTAAAAAAAAAAAAAAAAAAAAAAAGCAACAATCTACGTATTATCAAAATTAAAACCCTTTCTCAGTTAAACACATTGCTAAAAAATGACAAGTTATAGATTGAGAGAAAATATTTCCAAACCACATTAGAAACAAAGGATCCGTTTTCAGAATATATGAAGAATGCTATAAAATCAATAATAAGGGTAGGAAAAGTCCAATTTACAAATCAGAAAAAGAGTTAAACAGACATTTGATCAAAGAAGATATGTAGATAACAAACAAGCACATCGCTTTCTTGATCATTGCCAAAACTTCGGAGCAACTATTATGTCCTTCAACAGGAGTATGGATAAGCAAATTGTGGTACATTCAAAAAGTGAAATATTATTCAGTGATAATAATAATAGAAGTATCGAGCCACTAAAAGACATGGAGGAACCTTAAATGCATTTTCTAACTGGAAAAATCAATCTGAAAAGGCACACAGTAGAATTCCAACTATATGACATTATGGAAAAGGCAAAACTGTGAAATCAGTAAAAAGATCAAGGATCCTTGAGAAGGACTAGAGGGATAAGTAGATAGAGCACAGTAGATTTTTAGGGCAGTAAAACTATTCTGTATGATCATGTAGTGGTGGATATATATCATTTTGCATGTGTCAAAGTCCATAGAACGTATAACACAAGGATTGAGCCCCAATGCCAACTATGTACACTAGTAAATAATTTACTATTACCTAAACTAATATTTGGGGACCTTTCTGTGCTTTTTACTAATTTTTCTGTAAGCCTCAACTACTTAAGAAGAGTTTGTTAATTAGAGATATAACTTGTCAAGCAAACAACAACAAAAACACATGAGAAGATAAGGGACATCATTTGTTATTTGGAAAATGTAAACAAAAGCCACAGTGAAATATATCTACAATCCCATTAGAATGGCTAAAATGAAAAGAATATACTGACAGGTTAGATAAAGAACTGATGAGGATGTGGAGAATCTCTCACATATTGCTACTGGAAATATACAATGGTACAGCCACTTTGGATATCACTGTGGCAGTTTCTTATCAAGCTAACATATATTACCACCCAACCCATCAATTTCATTCCTAAATATCCTAGAGAAATGAAAATTTATTTCCTCACAGAACTCTGTACATAAATGTTCATAGGAGCTTTGTTTGTAATATTCAAAAGTCTTTCAACTAGTGAATGAATCAACTGTAGTATATTATACAATGAAATAATACTCAGCAATAAAAAGGAACAGATTATTGATAACACAACTTCGATCTTAAATTCATCATACTGCCTAAAAGAAGCCATTCTAGAAGAATAAGATTATATACTGTGTGTTTCTATTTATACAACATTCTCAAAATGACAAAATTATAGCAATGGGGAATAGGCAGAGGCTGGGGAAAGGGGGTTAGAAATTAGTGTTATGAGGATGTTGGGAGTAGAACAATTTTGTATCCTGGTTGCGGGCATGATTATGCAAATGTATCTATGTGATAAAATTTCATAGAACTATACCCCTCAAATAAAGCATGTAAAACCTAGTACACTCCAAATAAATTTGTAGTTTAATAGTATACCAAAGCCAATTTCCTCCTGTGATAAAGTACTATGGTTTTATAAGGTTATCGTTACCTTTGGGGAAAGCTGAGTGAAGGGTACATGAAAATTCCCTGTATTATTTTTTGAAACGAATTGAAATATTTCAACAAAAAGCTAAAATGCCTTGGAAAAATAACATACATTTTGTGGGAAAATTTTAATCAATATAAATTCTCAAGGTGTAGCCATTTCTAAGATTATTTCCTTGAAGACCAAGGGGGAGGGCAAGGTTGTCCTAGAGTTAGTTCCGTTATTATCAGAGGACAAATGCAGCAATACAATACCCTATTTTTTAGTCATCCAGATTTGGGGGTTGCTGACCCTTAGGTTTACATGGAAAATAAAGTACACTGAAGCTCAAACAATTGCTGAACTTAAACACAAATTATATATCAATATCACCAGGATTCTTGTCCTGAGCAATTTATAGTACAAAAAATTCTCAGAGATTAAGAGATTTACTGTAGCCCATTTGAAAGCCAACTATTTAAAGGCAACATATTTCATTGCTTAAAAATATAAGAGTGGTTTATACTTTCCTTAAAATAATAAGAACACAAAAAAATAACAAATCATTCTCTTGGATGCTGAATGTACAGTAAAGGTTCACCAGTTCTTCATAGGTATAGCATTGTTCCCAATGCAATATTTCATTTAAAAAAATTAGCTGGCAAGACTAGTTTTCAAAGAACATATTCTCCTTCTCCTGAAATCATCTTATTAGTAGAGTAAAATGACACAAAAATATGTAACTTCATTTAAAATATATACTTTGAAAGAATATGAACTGTTTCCACAATAATACTGTTATAAATCTTGATTTTGTTTACACCTTGAGAAAGAAAAAGAAGGAATCCTAGCTAAACTTTGCTGAATTTTCCAAGATTAAGAAGGCCAACCCTCAATTATTTGCACCAGTGGAGGAGAAGACCATCATGGAGCTCAGCCTTAAGGGTCTTTGTGGTGGGACCTGCGGTAGTTCACCGGCCTGCTGTTCACCTTGTGGCGACAAGAATTAGGTTAAGAACCAAAAGCACTGCCCCTGGAGGAGTGGGAGGAGGGTAGCATATCAAGAAGCAGAGATTATCTCTGGTGAACAAATACTATGTGCCAGTACTTACTACCTGTTATCTCTGAATTTACAGTGACCCAATGAAGTCGTTATTCAGTTTTCAATTTTAAAATTGAGGAAGCTAAGGCTTAGAAATAGTAAATACCTTGACCAAGGACAAACAATTAGCAAAGTTCAGTTATCTTTATCCCAAAGATGGTACTCTTTGCCTTGTGGTATTTTATTGCCTCCTAAGCATGTACATATCGGAAGACAATGACTGACAATGCATTTTAACATTTAACCACATGACTTATGGTTAAATGATAGTCAATTTTACAGATAGTTAGAAAGCATCATCAGGTTGACAGTTTATTGAGAGCAACTGAAACATGAGAAGACTGTAATTCTCAGGGACAAAGAGCTTGAAAGAGACTTGGAAAACACCCACGCCTTACCCAGGATGAAATGTTTAGTCCACAGTATTATTGGGTATTGTTGTTTCACTGTACCATGTTATATTTTCTTCAGTATGTTCTTTACTAGTGTTGTTACTATGTGTTTTTAACTAAGAAAATTTCTTTACCAGCTTTTTACTAAGAGTTTACATGTATAATAAATTAGATTTTGGGGGTTTCAAATTCAACAATTATTTATTTGGTTTATTTGATATTACCTCCATAGCTCTTTTCCTTATGGTTTGGGAAAAAAAAAAGCCAAATTTAAATTGGTGATGTATAATAAAAGTCCAATGTAGAGAACCAATCACACTAGATGGTTTAATTCTACTGAAGTTATGAACAAAAGCACCTATAAAATTAACTTGTTTGTATACACATTTATTTCTTTATTAACATTTTAATTTATAGCATTTGTTTAACCTGTAGCTGCTCTCTCCTTCCTCATCTATGGTGGTCTCCAACCTGAGAAACATATCTGCACTGATTGTGTTAATGGTATAGACTAGATCAATCCAATTCGTTGCTCTCTGGAAGCCATCAGTCAAATAGAGAGCCTCAGCAGGTGATGAGTGCAGGGAAGATGAATTAGGTCACTAACCTTGTGGTGCTGATTTCCCACCTTCCTCTTTGTAGGTCACATAGGTCTGCCTGTTTTCCCAAGCCTAAGGACACAGCTTCTCTCAAAACAGCCATCTCCACAGGATATTTTCCTCCCTGGGTTCCAAAAGGTTCTCTCCTCTTACCCCGTAAAGAATAGTAATGGTAACCCTCACTATTAACAGTCCCAGGATACTGCACTATTACTTGTAGTTTCCTTTTTCACTGCCCATAAGTTTGAATGAGTCATTTGCTTCCTCTGGGGTCATGAATGACAATAATAAAAAATATGATAGAGATTCATTTGATATATTTTATTATATGATAGAGATTCACTTGATATAGTCTATTAAATCCGGTTCTTTTTGTTTGTTTTTGTTTGTTTGTTTGTTTTTGAGACGGAGTCTGGCTCTGTCACCCAGGCTGGAGTGCAGTGGTGCAATCTCCGCTCACTGTAAGCTCTGCCTCCCAGGTTCACGCCATCCTCCTGCCTCAGCCTCGTGAGTAGCTGCAACTACAGGCGCCCGCCACCTCGCCCGGCTAATTTTTTTCTTTTTTCTTTTTTTTTTGGTATTTTTAGTAGAGACGGGGGTTTCACCGTGTTAGCCAGGATGGACTTGATCTCCTGACCTCGTGATCCGCCCACCTCGGCCTCCCAAAGTGCTGGGATTACAGGCGTGAGCCACCAAAATTGAGCATGTGTTTTATGCATTTAAGTTAAAATACAGAAAACTAAATGTAAACAGGGGAAGACCTTTTTCACACTCCCACACCTCTGTGCTCTCCAGAAGTACTATTTACCATTTCCCACCTATGCACTAGACCTATTTCTATTGACTCACACACACACTTGCAGATAATTTGTTCTCTTCAGCTTACTGAGATAACATGATATATATTTTTCTGTGATTTGTCTTTAAATAGTCCTCTATTGATGGCCATTTAGATTTATTAAACTTTCACACTGTTACCAACAGTAATGTAATGAACATCAACCTATTAATAAATTCCTCCAAAATTTTTACTTAAGATTATGCTCTTAAACAACTTTATTACATTTCTGATCTAGTGATTAAATTTCATTTGGAGTTTGAATTCATCTTCCAGCCCAGTAAAACTTTCTGATCTTAAATTCACGTAATCTTGTAACTACAGAATGTATTATTTCTTTATCATTAACATCATACACACTAATATCTTATTCATTTTTAATACTAACAACTTGCCAGAAAAATTTTTAAAGGCTTAAAAATGTATAATAGGGGTTCAAAGTAAGTATTGTCAGCTACATTTCACGTTATCTTTGTTTTTGAACATGAGCATTTTATAGAAAGATTGACTAAAGAGTGAAATGTTGCTGGGAAAATTTGTACAATGTTTTATAAAAGAATGTGGGAAAATATTTGATAAAAAATTTGCATGAGCTTTGACAACTACACAAGAATTCCACTTTTAGCTAAATTTAAGTAGGTATAATTTTACAGAAAAATAACTACAGAACCAGGAATTCAAAAATAGAGACAACATTTATATGACAAATATAAGTTTAAATTATTTTAAAGTTTGAAGAGATTTTATACATTTAAAGAATGTGGTCAGGCATGGTGGGGCTCGCACCTGTAATCTCAGCACTTCTGGAGGCCAAGGTGGGTGGATCACTTGAGGTCAGGAGTTCGAGACTAGCCTAGTCAACAGGGTGAAACCCCCTCTCTACTAAAAATACAAAAAATAAGTTACCCAGGCATGGTGGCGTATGCCTTAGAGCTACTCGGGAGGCTAAGGCAGGACATTGTTTGAAGGCAGGAGGCAGAGGCAGCAATGAGCCAAGATCATGCCACTGCACTCCAGCCTAGGCAACAGGGTGAGACTCCATCAAGACAGACAGACAGACAGACAGACAGAAAGAAAGAAAGAAAGAAAGAAAGAAAGAAAGAAAGAAAGAAAGA